>NC_092151.1:64834060-64919060 GCF_045791955.1 Oncorhynchus clarkii lewisi | reverse complement strand
GAGCTCCAGAATTCCTCTGTGGTGATCGGAAAACCTTGCAGAAGGACAACCAATCTCTGCAGCACTCCACCAATCAGGCCTTTATAGTTGAGTGGCCATATGGAAATTCATCCTCAGTAAAATTCACATGACAGTCCGCTTGGAGTTTGCATAACAGGAACCTAAAGGACTCTCAGACCATGATAAACAAGATTCTCTGGTCTGATGAAACCAAGATTTAACTTTTTGGCCTGAATACCAAATGTGACGTCTGGAAGAAATCCCACAGCATGATGCTGAGGGGATGTTTTTCAGTGGCAGGGACTGGGAGACTAATCAGGATTGAGGGAAAGATGAACGGAGCAAAGTACAGAGAGATCCTTGATAAAAAACCTGCTCAAGAGCGCTCAGGACCTCAGACTGTGTCACGCCCTGGTTTTAGTATTTTGTGTTTTCTTTATTATTTTGGTCAGGCCAGGGTGTGAAATGGGTTGATTATGTCTATTTAACTATTTAATCAATTTTAGAATTAGGTCTGAATACTTTCCGAATGTATACTGAACAAAAATATGAACGCAACAAGCAATAATTTCAAAGATTTTACGGAGTTACAGTTCATATAAGGAAATCTGTCAATTGAAATAAATTCATTAGACCCTAATCTATGGATTTCACATGACTCTAAAAAGACATTGGAGGTGACTTATGGTAGAGAAATTAACATTTAATTCTCTGGTAACATCTCTGCTGGACGTTCCTGAAGTCAGCATGCCAATTGCACGCTTTCTCAAAACTTGAGACATTTGTGGCATTCTGTTGTGTGACATAACTGCACATTTTAAAGTGGCCTTTTATTGTCCCCAGCACAAGGTGCACCTGTGCAATGATCATGCTGTTTAATCAGCTTCTTGATTTGCTACACCTGTCAGGTGGATGGATTATCTTGGCAAAGGATAAATGCTCACTAACAGGGATGTAAACAAATTTGTGCTCAACATTTTTGAGAAATAAGCTTTTTGTGCGTATGAAACATTTCTGGGATTTTCATTTCAGCTCATGATAGATGGGACCAACACTTTACATGTTATGTATATATTTATATAAAACAGCTATTTCAAAGCTTTCATATCGAAATCAGACACTTTCATATCTACTTGTCCTTCCTCAAAAAGCTCAATGCCGTCAGACAGTCAAAGACAGAAGCAGTCCTATTGTGCTCCACAACCTTAAGTTCAACTTCATACACAGTTTGCCTGACACCAGATCCAGTTCTCCTTCCTCAAACACCATCCTCTTTCTTTCAGACAGACACATAGCAATAGAGCAAGCCAAGACAAACAGGAACTCTGGGATTGTTGGCATTTTTTTTCTCTCCATCTTTTTCCCCTCTCTCTGGATGGTAACTGGTGGTTGGGCTCTGAAATGTTTCAACCAAACAGAGAATTCTCTGTCAGGGCTTAAAGGGGATTACATCTCACATTACAGACTGCGATTCATATAGACTTAGAATCCAGAGTCTTCTAAACAAAATGTGGACCTGTGGTGTGGACTCCAGGCATAAGCGACAGTTTTAGGAACTCAGTCTCATTTTACTGTTGAGAGTTAGAGTAGTAGAATACACAATGTGCAATTTCGAAATTTGGTTGTGCATCACCAGTTTTTCTATTCTTATGTCAGACACTGACAGTCACTCAATTAGCCATGTCAGATAAACATGTTTAGATTGTTAAATTAGTCTTGCCAGCTTTCTAAACTTGTAGTAATCATGACCAAATATTGACCGGGCACAAAGGGCATGTGCCCAGGGGCCCTGACCCTCAGGGGGCCCCCACTGATTTTGATAGTCACTTTCACTCAGATATCATAAACAGTGCATACGAAACATTTTTCTCTCTAACTCATGGCAAAATTAGTAGAACTGCATGACATTTTTTCTAAAATTGCTAAACTTCTCTCAGTCCCATGGCAAAATGTGTAGAATTGTAGAAAACTTTAAAACTGCAACATTTTCTCTACTACCCAAAATGTGAATTGCAGGAAATGTACTTTAAAACTATAAAAAGAGGTTTCCCACTAAAATATTTTGCCTGTGAGGTAAAGGGGGTACCCCCAACTAAATCTCGCTTAGGGCCCCCAAAAGGCTAGGGACAACCCTGTGTGGACATGAAATAACTGGAAATAACTGGAAATAAGAACCACATTTGTAAAGAATATCTCCTCCAATAATGCAGACGTCTTGAATTTATGTCTGTCTGTATGGAACATTGTGACATTTTCAAACATAAAGAGACTTGCATACTTCTGACAAAATGCATGACTGTCTCTGTGTCTTCAACCTTCGACTTCTCTTACTAATTTATGTTTTGGTGCTTTTACACATGACTTTGGTACTTGGAGGGCCTTGATGCAAACAAAGTGTGCCATTATTATCATTTAGATAAGCCATCTACCATTAATGTTGCATGTCCCGTCAACTAAATGATAATGTTCTTCAACCACTAATTGAGCAGGAATCATGTTTTCAAACATGGTGGTGTTATGATATGGTCTGTGTACACTGTGAGTGGGTATTGAATCACAGCCTGTGTCGCAGTGTTATCTGCCCCCACTGCCTATATATCTATAATCACATGCCTGTCAACCAGCCATGCCTCATTTAGACCCTGGAGATACATGATGAACTGAAAACTAACTGCTGACACCAGTCCTGACATGCCCAGTTGCCCACAATGGATTTAACACAAACACAATTCTCAGAGGTTTATAATATGAGCTGGGTGGACTGAGAGAGAGAACAGTGACAGTTAGAACAGCAGGCCTTGTGATGGACCTTTATGGACTCCACACACCACTCACTGATGGACCTTTATGGACTCCACACACCACTCACTGATGGACCTTTATGGACTCCACACACCACTCACTGATGGACCTTTATGGACTCCACACACCACTCACTGACGGACCTTTATGGACTCCACACACCACTCACTGATGGACCTTTATGGACTCCACACACCACTCACTGATGGACCTTTCTGGACTAGACACACACCACTCACTGATGGACCTTTATGGACTCCACACACCACTCACTGATGGACCTTTATGGACTCCACACACCACTCGCTGATGGACCTTTATGGACTCCACACACCACTCACTGATGGACCTTTATGGACTCCACACACCACTCACTGATGGACCTTTATGGACTCCACACACCACTCGCTGATGGACCTTTATGGACTCCACACACCACTCACTGATGGACCTTTATGGACTCCACACACCACTCACTGATGGACCTTTATGGACTCCACACACCACTCACTGATGGACCTTTATGGACTCCACACACCACTCACTGATGGACCTTTATGGACTCCACACACCACTCACTGACGGACCTTTATGGACTCCACACACCACTCACTGATGGACCTTTATGGACTCCACACACCACTCACTGATGGACCTTTATGGACTCCACACACCACTCACTGATGGACCTTTATGGACTCCACACACCACTCACTGATGGACCTTTATGGACTCCACACACCACTCACTGATGGACCTTTATGGACTCCACACACCACTCACTGATGGACCTTTATGGACTCCACACACCACTCACTGATGGACCTTTATGGACTCCACACACCACTCACTGATGGACCTTTATGGACTCCACACACCACTCACTGATGGAGCAGAAATCCAATTCAGCTGGACAGCGGGCTGTGTATCACGGCGTGTGCCAGAAATTACTCATGAAATAATATTTGGACAGCTTCGTTATGAAGACTGCAATATCAAAAAGTGACAGTCATCACTGAGCGTTTCCAGTGAGTGAGTGGCCGTAATATTGGAACCGATGTGATTTTCAAACATGGTCCCGTTCCTCGCCTCAGTAGGTTGTTCTGTGCTCAGCCCTCACTCATAAATCAAGTGGGCAACCTGTTGTGCGTGCTGCTGGGTTTTTAACCTCCCGGCGTGCAATATGTGTTTTAACCCTCTGTGGTCCTTCCCTCACACCCACACCACTAAAACAAACCCTGTGTATACCTCAACATGCGGTCCAGCCTCCAACACACTCCACTCACAGCCCTCTCTACCTCTCCACAGCACTGCATTGAGCTGATGTGTGTCCATCGGGTGTCAGGGTAATGGATGAAGCTGGGCTCTGCTACCCACTGGAGCACATTCCTACTAATGGGCTTCCCTGGTGGGGGTATTAACCTTCACACCATGCCTGCTGCCTGCTTGCTACCTGGGTCTGGGACTGACTATGCTTGGGGCGAGGAACATACCTGTGAAATCAGCAACAATTAATCTTCTATGAGGAGGGCAAGAGGCCTGGTGTGGACTAGAGGCTGTCAACATTGGTGTTGTTGATGTGCAGGCTGGAGGCACAAGGAACTGAGCTATAGAGCTGAACTCAGCTCTCTACCAGGTTGAGGAAGGATATAGTGTCCTTACCCAACACACTGTATTGCAGTACACAGTCTCAGCTTATAGCGCATATAGTGCAGGTAGATGAGAGGCATATTGTATATTGTATACAGTATAAATACACACACACACACACACACACACACACACACACACACACACACACACACACACACACACACACACACACACACACACACACACACACACACACACACACATGAACACTCACACACACACACACACACACACACACACACACACACACACACACACACACACACACACACACACACACACACACACACACACACAGCCAAAGAGACACAGTCACAACATCCTCCCAGAAGTACAAAAATGGATCCTGGCAGGACAATAAATAAATCAAAAATGAAAGGAGAGTGAGATGCATTTTATTTTCTTAGGCATAGAGAATATTACAGTATAAACCTTGACACATGTTTGGGATCAGCTGAAGAAGCAGAAGATTACTTCTACTCTTTTCCTGGAAGGCCTCTCTGTTTTGTACATGTGTGTATGTTGCAGTTCACTCACAAAGGCCTGTTTCATGTGTTTCTGCTTTGTTTGGGAGAGGGGAGCTGAGGCGGCTTCCGGGCGGGCTCTGCTGACAGCACTTCTGCTCTAAGTCTAGCAGGAGAACAAGTCAAGTGTGAGTGAGGAGAGGCTGTAGAGACGCCCAGAAAGGCGAGCAGTCTGGACAAGGAAGCAGGCTGACTACACACATGAGGAGGGGTGGGGGAGAGCTTCACTGAGCTGACCTTTCCTCCTTTCCGTCACCTTTCATCCCCATAGCAGAACCTTTTTTGGTTCCAGGTAGAACACTTTTGATACCAGGTAGAACTATTTTGGGTTCCATGTAGAACCCTTTCCACAGAGGGTTCTACATGGAACCCAAAAGGGATCTACCTGGAACGAAAAAGGGTTCTCCTATGGGGACTGCCAAATAACCCTTTTTTCTAAGAGTGTACAGTCCATCAGACCATCAGTGGTTTTAGTTCTGTCACTCAGTGGATTTACTACCATAACAAATGGAACAGGGTCTTCTGGGTTATGGGAGACCAATACAGAGTCTGTGCCACTCTGAGTGCCTCGCTTTGATCAAGGAATGGAAACCAAGACAACAAAGCAATGACCAGACCGAGATGACAGAGAGAGGGAACTGGAAAAATAAGGGGGAAGACCATAAAAATTAAAACTGAAAGGAAACAGAGAAGTAGCTCTGCATTACATTACATTCATAGTCAACATGCCCTTGAAAAGGGCCTTTCAAATGAAATTCCCTAGAAACCACTCAGTCCCTCTCTCTCCCACGGCCTCACGCTTCGTCCTGGCATTTCTCTAGACCTTATTAATCACTGAGATCTGAGGAGTGTTATCTCTGAAGCCTCCATGCTGCGCTATCAGTCAAGGCGTCAGGGTTAAAAAGTTCTCTCTCTCGCGCCAATATCTGTGTGGGTTGTGAGAGTTGGGGATCGTGTTACAGGCTGGAGGCATGTTGCTCCCTGCGCTGCAGCCCAGGAAGACCCAACAGAGCACAGTGTCGGCCATGTTGTACAGGCAGCACGACAGGATAGATGTCTTGATAGGATCTGAGGAATACCAGACCTCCTCCAGCATCTTATCGTGTAATGACTGACTGACTGGGAACTACTGAAAGCCTTAACTAGGAGGTGTTCAGCAGCTGACAAAGAGGAGTTAGTTCTGGTCAAGTTAGATCATAAAGGCATGATTGATGTAAAATAGATGGGTAAGTATTCAGACTTGGGAGCGAACTCAATATCCTGAGCATTCCCAACATGCACAGACACACAACCATCCACTTATGAAGTCATATCCTGCATGATGTTATAAGGCACAGCGGCAGAACACAGTACCACCCCAGAGTTGGTGAGTTTGTCTGATGCTCAAGACAAATACTAAATAAACTGTGGTTGAACGCAGCATAAACAAGGTTGAGGTTTCGGCCCTGATGAAAACGCTGGCATCCACACACACAGCTTGCTGCGGCTCCAACAGAGGACAGGGCTTTATTTCTCTGGGCAGAGCACGGGCTCCTGTCCCTGGTCTGCTCACGCTACAGACAGAAGGAAGAAGTAGAGCACAAGAACTACACCCTATAACATGGGACGGACAGTTATATCTGAGTATCGTCTGTGAGCCCACAGAATCCATTTCTTTGGTTGCGATAATATCCTTGGCTGGTATGCTTTCTGAATTCAATGCTGATCCCATTGTTGCAACACCTAGAAATGAAAGCTGCTTGCAATTTAATCTTTTTCAAAATAACTAAATGAAATGTTAATCTTCAAAGGAGGCTCACGTCTAGATCTCCATTCAATACAGTCTAAAGCAAACCGAGTCGAAAGAAAGACGGATCCTAAAAACAGTGGTGTCTGTGGACCAGTAGGACCTGGAATGACATCATGCTGCAAGGTGTTTATGTGTTTCTCTATGAGCCGTGGAGCCGTGGAGCCGGGGTTTGGCGCATTGGTATCACAATCACTCCAACCAGGATAAGCTGTCCGACCGACCAGAATAGCAAATGTGAAAGGATTGTTGACCGACAACAATGTCATACAACAGTGTCATATTATTTCCATAATATTATGATATCCACAGCATCCTTTGTATGGCTCTGAGCTCTACAGTCCTGTCACAATGGCTGCTGTGATCCTACATGATGACTGGAGACAGAGTTTTATTCTTCTTCTCTGATTCTTTTACAATGCAGATAGATGTACTTATCAGCAGGAGAAACTCCAGTCATTCCCCTCTTCTCCTGTATAGGGAGGGAAAAGGCTAACAGGGGCCCCTGAAAATACATCATACAATGAGTCCCATGGGCTGTGATCAATGGGAAGATGCAATGCATCATGGGATCAGAGGACGAGTGAGTGTGCCAGCCAGTCCTTTGATGTGAGTGCTCAATGTGCTTCAAAAGACAAACACAGGGGTCCATTTGTGTGTGTGTGTGTGTGTGTGTGTGTGTGTGTGTGTGTGTGTGTGTGTGTGTGTGTGTGTGTGTGTGTGTGTGTGTGTGTGTGTGTGTGTGTGCGTGCGTGCGTGCGAGAGAGAGAGAGAGAAAGAGAGAGAGAAAGTAAACATTACTCATTTTCAGTGGTGTAAAGTACTTAAGTAAAGATACTTTAAAGTACTACTTAAGTTGTTTTTTGGGGTATCTGTACTTTACTATTTATATTTTTGACAACTTTTCCTTTTACTTCACTACATTCCTAAAGAAAATAATGTACTTTTTACTCCATACATTTTCACTGGCACTCAAAAGTACTCGTGACATTTTGACAGGAAAATGGTCCAATTCACCTGCCTATCAAAAGGACATCCCTGGTCATCCCTACTGCCTCTGATCTGGTGGACTCAATAAATACAAATGCTACGTTTGTAAATTAATGTCTGAGTGAGAAAATGTGCTGTCTGGTTTGCATAATATAAGGAATTTTAAAATTATTAATACGTTTACTTTTGATACTTAAGTATATTTTAGCATTTCCATTTCCTTTTGATACACAAGTGTATTGAAAACCGAATACTTTAAGACTTTTACTCAAGTAGTATTTTAATGGGTGACTTTCACTTTTACTTTTTTGTTAAGGTATCTGTACTTTTGCTACAGTATGACATTTTCCATCACTGTTCCACAATGGAAACTTAGATTATTCTAATTGTTCACACTATCACTTATAATCCAAAGAAAGGAGAGAACAAATTCCAAGCAGCAAAAAATCCCCTGACTGTCACACTATCCATCTCTCTCTCTCCAGTCTCTCCTGTCACACTATCCATCTCTCTCTCCAGTCTCTCCTGTCACCCTATCCATCTCTCTCCAGTCTCTCCTGTCACCCTATCCATTTATCTCTCTCCAGTCTTTCCTGTCACCCTATCCATCTCTCTCTCTCTCTCTCCAGTCTCTCCTGTCACACTATCCATCTCGCTCTCTCTCTCTCCAGTCTCTCCTGTCACACTATCCATCTCTCTCTCTCCAGTCTCTCCTGTCACCCTATCCATCTCTCTCTCTCTCCAGTCTCTCCTGTCACCCTATCCATCTCTCTCTCTCTCTCTCTCTCTCTCTCTCCAGTCTCTCCTGTCACCCTATCCATCTCTCTCTCTCCAGTCTCTCCTGTCACCCTATCCATTTATCTCTCTCTCTCTCCAGTCTCTCCTGTCACCCTATCCATCTCTCTCTCTCTCTCTCCACTCTCCTGTCACCCTATCCATCTCTCTCTCTCTCTCCAGTCTCTCCTGTCACCCTATCCATCTCTCTCTCCAGTCTCTCCTGTCACCCTATCGATCTCTCTCTCTCCAGTCTCTCCTGTCACCCTATCCATATCTTTCTCTCTCTCTCAAGTCTCTCCTGTCACCCTATCCATCTCTCTCTCTCCAGTCTCTCCTGTCACCCTATCCATATCTCTCTCTCTCTTTCTCTCTCTCTATCTCTCTCTCTTTCTCTCTCTCTCTCTCTCTCTCTCTCTCTCTCTCTCTCTCTCTCTCTCTCTCTCTCTCTCTCTCTCTCTCTCTCCAGTCTCTCCTATCACCCTATCCATCTCTGTCTCTCTCTCTCTCTCCAGTGTCTCCTGTCACTCTATCCATCTCTCTCTCTCTCTCCAGTCTCTCTCCCTCCTCCTGATTGCTGAGAGATAGCCATCCACTGAATGTTATTACACGCAAGTGGGGTGATCTTACAGCAGAAACAGTGGAAAACACACACAACCCCAGAGCATCCTAACGTACAGTAGTCAACCTCCTAGTTTCGACTATGTTGTCCAAAACATTGTTTCAGCCTCTGTGTGCTCCACAAACACAGAATCAGTCATAGGAAAAACACGGAAGTTGAACACAGATCTAGCGGTAGATAGGATAACAGTCGGTTTCAACATACACTACTGTATCTCTCCTCCCCACCATCCATCCATCACTGCCTGGAGACCATGTTATATATGACGGAAAGTTCCTCTGGATCAACTGACCCCCTTATGACAGCCTTCCCCTCCCCCACTTCTCTCCCCCCTCCCCACTACTGCACAGACTCTTACCCCTCGCTACCTCCAGGACATCCGGAAAGTGAAACCACAATAAGAAAGAGTCAATATTATTCAAAGTACACAAAGCAGGAAGATCTTTCAGCAGGCTGAACATGGAGAGAGGAGAGGGGGAGACGGTGTCTAGTGTAGCTCAAGACAGTGTATGGATGAAGGGGAAGGACGGGCTGAAGCCCGAGCTCCACAGTCAATCACATTGTCAGCCTCTCCTGTGAAGTAAAGAAGCCTGAAGCAGTGTTGGGCCATTCTCTAGATACGTCATCATCATCCATACTCACATTCTCTAGATACGTCATCATCATCCATACTCACATTCTCTAGATACGTCATCATCATACATACTCACATTCTCTAGATACGTCATCATCATCCATACTCACATTCTCTAGATACGTCATCATCATCCATACTCACATTCTCTAGATACGCCATCATCATCCATACTCACATTCTCTAGATACGTCATCATCATCCATACTCACATTCTCTAGATACGTCATCATCATCCATACTCACATTCTCTAGATACGTCATCATCATCCATACTCACATTCTCTAGATACGTCATCATCATCCATACTCACATTCTCTAGATACGTCATCATCATCCATACTCACATTCTCTAGATACGTCATCATCATCCATACTCACATTCTCTAGATACGTCATCATCATCCATACTCACATTCTCTAGATACGTCATCATCATCCATACTCACATTCTCTAGATACGTCATCATCATCCATACTCAATACGTCATCATCATCCATACTCACATTCTCTAGATACGCCATCATCATCCATACTCACATTCTCTGTGATGTTCTTTTTTTATCTAGCAATCACTACATGTCAAAATCTGTCTCTGACTATTGTCAGACTACGTCTCTCTCACCCCTTGTCCTCTGCAAGCTACCGTAGAAAGTGTAGGTATCAACGCACTTCTGTATTCCACCACTAGGGGTCCCTCTTCACATGATGAACGCCATCATACATTGTGACACCATAAAACAGTTACAATGGACATGAATGTGTCCTCTTTTATACCAAATAAATGTGTAGACACAGAGAGAGACTGAGAGCTAATACCTCAGCTTTGGTCTTCTGCAGAGCATCAGGCCGGCTGTCATGAAGCCACGTGGACATGTATACACAAGACCCATAGAGCTGTGGGTCTGCAGGTATTACCAGAGGACATTATCAGAGGACATTACCAGCAGGCATTACCAGAGGACATTACCAGAGGACATTATCAGAGGACATTACCAGCAGGCATTACCAGAGGACATTATCAGAGTACATTACGAGCAGGCATTACCAGAGGACATTACCAGCAGGCATTACCAGAGGACATTACCAGAGGACATTACCAGCAGGCATTACCAGAGGACATTACCAGAGGACATTATCAGAGGACATTACCAGCAGGCATTACCAGAGGACATTATCAGAGTACATTACCAGCAGGCATTACCAGAGGACATTACCAGCAGGCATTACCAGAGGACATTACCAGCAGGCATTACCAGGGGACATTATCAGAGGACATTACCAGCAGGCATTACCAGAAGACATTACCAGCAGGCATTACCAGAGGACATTACCAGAGGGCATTACCAGAGGGCATTATCAGAGGACATTACCAGCAGGGATTTCCAGCTGGCATTACCAGAGGACATTAACAGGGGACATTACCAGCAGGCATTACCAGCAGGCATTACCAGGGGACATTGCCAGAGGATATTACCAGGGCATTACCAGAGGGCATTAACAGGGGACATTACCAGCAGGCATTACCAGCAGGCATTACCAGGGGACATTGCCAGAGGATATTACCAGGGCATTTGTTAGTGCTCTCTTTCCCTTTGTCCATGTGTATGTGTGCACTCACGCACATACATTTCTTATAAGCATATTATACCGTAGTGATCAATGTCCGAAAATTGACATTGAAAATGCGTGTCAATGACAGGTCCAATCATGGATGTATTGTACAAGTTTCCCCACTACCAAGATAACTTACGAATGGAACTGAAACAATGTGTACATGCACAGAATAAGAGCTCTGTCTAACTTACTGTCCCCCTCGTGCTATCTCTTTCTCCCTCTCTCTGTGCCTGTGTCTTGCTAACACGTCCCCAGACATCCATTTTCAGGATTGAGGGTTTTCTGTGGTTTGCAAACAGAACATTAACTTTAAAGTATTTTCTTATGCCGTCTGTCTCTGGTATATATATATATGCTGTAAATCCTGGCCGTTGTCCAGGAATCTCCTGCATGCAGCAGCTCATAAGCCTCGTCTAACCAGCCAAGAATGTGAACCAGCCTCCTTCAAAGAGAAGCCTTTCACAAGGTGTGGTTAAAGCAGGTAACTGTGTCTGCAGGTGGTCACATTACAACAGAGGAGGCTGCAACTGAAATCACCTGTCTTGCACAAGAACTAACTGCAAGGGGAGTTGCAAGGCCAAATAGGTACATTCGGATTAGATTAGATATGAGTAGGCCAAGTCTAGGAGGTAGGTATTCTTATCCTGATGCATGAAAAAAGCTACTTTGAAAATGTTTTCATAACCAATACTGTGGGGTAGACATAAATCAAACCCTTAGTAGACTGATTTGGGATCAGTTCTTAGATGAAACGATCACAAGTCAGCTCATCAATGTGAATGTAGAGGGAGATAAAAGACACTTAAGCAACAACCCCAGAACAAACAGATAATTTGTTACATGTGTATCCAGAATCCAGTTGGAGAACCGTGAGGACAATCAGAGTCAAACACAGACCAGGCGTCCAGAGATGATAGGAGAGGAGTGAGGAGAGAGAGTTAAAACAAGACAGAGGACAAAGAATGGCTTGTCCAGGGCCTTTCTGCCATCGCCCCAGAGGGGAGGCCCGGGTGGCACTTGTTTGAGGGCCTCCCATGATAAATGGCCCACTACTTGATTCTGTCACACTGTCTGCCATGTGGACAATAACATGGGTCATGGCATAGTTTTGACACTGTGGACTGAAGAGAGGGAAAACTTTGTCTCTCAACATGGCCATTCATCGGAACCATTCAGAATTACACAAGATGACCATATCTAAGAGGGCTATTATAAGATAAATAAATGAAAAAACTCTTCACAGTTGTCTTTACTGAGATGTTTAATTGTAGGCATTAATCACTCATGACTTGGACACTGGGTCTAAGGGCCCATATTAAACTCTTGTGTAAAAAGTGTCAAACAAACAATGACAGTGATACATGTGAACCAAATGAAAATGAAACATATGACATGTTTAACATAACTTAAGATTTGTTGAAGGACTCCTGGCTTGAAAGGCACCAGACTGGCATTGCAACATTGTCTCACCTGCCCTTTCAGTGGTTGGCAACATGGCATTGCATTATTTTGATTCGTGCAGGGTTTTAAGCACTGGAATTACAGATGACAGTTTGAATAACTCCATCTCCCATATCATCTCTCACTCACACGCAAAGCTGTGCTCTCCCTTTCCCCTCAAAACCTACCTTCCCCTCCTCTTAAAATAAGCATTTGGGGAAAATATTCTAAGCGTACCACCTCCTCCACTCAACCAGCCAGGCTTCAAACTTCTAGAGCGCACTGCGAAAACTTTCCTCTGCAACTGCTGAAAAACCGACTGACACAGGACAGCGCCGAGTGAGAAGAGATAGGGAAAGTAGAACGCGTAGCCCGTTAATAGTTGCCTGGGGTTTGGGAATGGCGGAGAGTCGGAATGATCTATGTCCTCCTTCCGAATGGCACATGTGAGCCGAACCCTGTCTCCTACGGGTCTATTTTGTTACATGTTAGGAGGCGAAAGCCAGTAAACAGCGAGAAAGAGTCAGGGGGAAGGTTGAAGTATCTACAACAGCCTGTCGACACCACTATCCTCTCATCTCGAGATGGTCTGTCCGCAAGGACTTCGATGGTTCCTGCTTACCGCTCTCTTGCACGCTGTCGCACCCCGGGACACCCGCGAGAGACCGAGGCAATGTGACCCACCGAAGTCGGTAAGTTGTGCGGAGTAATTACAGTTACTTACCTGTTTCAGTAATGTCATGAGGCAATGTCACACATGAAGATGTCCTTGAATGGATAGATTCAAGCCTTTTAGCTAAATATTTTGGGTTAATTGCAAATGTATGTGTCTAGTCTACAACTGCCACAGTAGGCTACAACCAATTCTACAATTTAAATAAACGCAATTTGCTTACACAGTGTTCCTGAATAAGTTGTCTGATGTGCAGCGGATAGGCCAATATAAAAATAGTGAGATATTGTGTAGTTATTGAGTTTTGTGTAACAACCAAATTAACAATAACAACAACAAGTTTTGAGTTGTATTGTCATGGAAATATTGACATGCTATAATAACTACCTACACGTTAAATACAAGAGCAATAATTATGTTTATAGCAACTTTATTAGGCCACCGTATTATTATAGTATAATTATCACATGTGTTATTATTAATATTATTATTATGCCATCATATATTGTTAGGCTAATCCATTATTTCAAGGCTTCGTTAATAGGCCTGTAGCCTACAAGTTGAAGAGGGAAAGCCCATGGCCTATAATTGAAACAATTTCCAATCAGCATAATTGCTTCCAATGGCACCTCAAAAATACGTTATTTTACTTGACATAGCCTATTCTTGAGTTTCCTCACATAAGTCTGGGCCTGAAAAATGGAAGCAGTTGCCAAGCGAAATATGGTTCATGCGCGCCTACCATATATATGCCTGTTTATATGACAAAGATAGTGGGGAACACAAACGGGTGACTTGACTTTACATACATTTATTTGGAAAAGTTTCAATTACCTTTCAATCCAAACGGATCAAGTTTCAATGAAACACGACCTATTAAAACAGTTATCGGGCATATTTGCAAAATTATGGAATGGGCTTGTTTTCACAAAGGGAGTCAGCCCATTCGAATTCATTTAATTGGAGTGTTATTTTATCTGGCCAGGACCATGTTGCACATGCTCCCGTCTGTATGTCTCTCAGTGTGCATTTCTCATGGTTCTAATTCATTTTCTTCTGATTCTTCTCTTGTGCTGATGATAGAGACAATGCGTGTCGTACGCGTAGATTACATGACTGGTCTGGTCTACATGACTGGTAGAAATTCCCAGATAGAAACGCAATAGGCCTACATCATAACAGGAATTACATGACTGCAGTAATAACGTTCATTACAGTTCATTTTAACGGGGCATGATGTGATCTATTAATATAATACAAATGTGTTATAATACATTATTGAAAATATTTATCCGGGTTGACTTGATAGTATTGCTACAACATAGTCCACAAAATAATGAAATTGTTAGTATTTTTAACCTGCATTTTATAATGGCATTGTTGTCAGGGTCCAGGGATGAACTGTATATGTTGTTCCCCCTTCATGTGATTTGTAATACGTCAGTACAGAGGTATCTGTTTTGTGTTAAAAGTAATTACCCAATAAAATTGAGTTGTTCATATCAGTGCTCCGGAGCGAGCTACAACCAGCGGGCGAGGAGCTCTCCTCAGGTCTGGGCTCGGCCAAGTCAAGTAAAACGGACTTCAACTATCCTTATTCGATCGTAAAGAAGTCTTCCTGTCTCGGTGAAGACGGACAGACGTTTGACGATTTAATGATTAACAAATGATATGTATAAAGTTACCAAAATATATAGCCAAAATATAGCCTAGTCAAAATATAATAGTCAGAGCTGTAGGCGTCACCCATGCATTTATTTTGTTGTACTTAGGCTATGCTAATGTCAAAATCCTTTCCAAAGAAACGTTTTGAAACGTCTTAATCACAAATTGCAAGTTTGAGAGGATGTGCAAGCATTTTAGTATAAAACATAGTTCAATGCAATAATTAGGCCTAAAATTATACAAATGACATTTATGACAATGACAATCCCTTGCAAAAACAATAATATTTCCAAATATTTAATACCTTTTGACAGGGTTTTGAAATCCTTTAAAAAATGTAATTGAAAATGACAAATGTTAGCATGGCATTGGCATTACAATTGTTATTACAACTGGGGAAGTTTTCATTGAATTAGGGTAGAAATAAACATTTAAAGGGGCTTGGCCCCCCAGATAGCATATGAACATATCATGAAAGTCATGAAATAAATGTTTAGAATTACAGGAACTGTGCTTTAAAACAGCAACATTTTCTCTCAGCCTCATGGCAAAATGTGTAGAATGTCAGGAAATGAGTTCTAAAACAGCAACATTTTCTCTCAGCCTCATGGCAAAATGTGTAGAATGTCACGAAATGAGTTCTAAGACAGCAACATTTTTGGACCATGTTGGTGGACCCAGCGAAACTGCTAAGCTACGGATACAAATAAAAAAATCCTCAATCCCAGCATCATACCAGCATCTCTATGGTTTGACTTATGTTTTGCAGAGCTATGATCTATGGATGTTTTTGTAAAGAAGGCATAAGGACCCTCATCAAATCCCTGGAATGTTAATGAACTGTAAGAAATAGACACATAAACAAAGCTTTTTCCATTTGATCAGACTTTTATAGTGTTCAGTAAACCAGATACAGTAGCCACGTTTGTCAAAATGTTCAGCAAAGGCCTATTTGTGTGCATTTTGTTGTTTGTGTAGGCTATCCAATGGCTTTTGCAAAAAAGTACTTCCTCAAGTAAAGGATATCCCAGTTAGGTGGGTTGCAGCAGTTTTATATGGTTCAGTATGTTTATACTGCCGTAGCAACCCTTGAAAAGCTTCCCAGCTTCACAGAGGCATTGGCATCACAGCTATGCACCTCAACAATACACTGGGGTCTGTTTACAAGGAGAAAGCTTCACTATAAACTCATTGCCTCAGAACAGCAGACAGACAGAGAGCAGCACAGTGGAAGTTAGCTGACAAGGTTTCATTGAGTCCCTTGCCTTTATCTCCAGCTGACATTTCAACAGATTCTATTGCATTGACCTGTATCTCAACCAACTAAAAAGCCTGTTTTGAATCACTAAATCACAAAAAGTACTTTTGACTTAACTACTGTCAATGGCCTTTACTCAGAAGGTTAATTTACTCTATTCAAATACTGATTGTCATAAACTCTCTCTCCCATCTCCTCCTCCCCATCCTCCCCCTCAACCCCCCTGTGCCCCCATAGCAAACCGACATGAACTCTTTCCTCTGGACGGTGGAGCGCCCAGCTCCCTATCCCCCCTCCTATCTCTTTGGGACCATCCATGTGCCCTATACCCGTGTGTGGGACTTCATCCCAGATGTCTCCAAACGGGCCTTTCAGACCAGCGCCAACGTGTTCTTCGAGCTAGACCTGACTGACCCCCTGACCATCTCCAAGTTGACCAACTGCCAGCTGCTGCCCCACGGGGAAAACCTGCAGACCCTGCTGCCCCGGGACCTGTACCGCCGCCTCAAACGCCACCTGGACTATGTCAAGCACATGATGCCCTACTGGATGACGGCAGACCAGCGGGGCCGGGGGCTGTACGCTGACTACCTCTTCAATGCCATTGCAGGGAACTGGGAGAGGAAGAGGCCTGTGTGGGTGATGCTGATGGTTAACTCTCTGACGGAGTCAGACGTGAGGTCGCGGGGGACCCCCGTACTGGACCTGTTCCTGGCCCAGGAGGCCGACCGCATGGGGAAGAGGACAGGAGCGGTGGAGCGGGTGGAGGAGCAGTGTCACCCCCTCAACGGACTTAACTTCTCCCAGGTAAGAGAGGGGGCTGTGGAGGGGGTGGGTTTTGGACATGATCATTGGAGTTGGGGGATATGTGATTGTTGGATGCATTTGGTTGGCGGCTGGGGGCAGGGAGTTGGGAGATTTAATAGAAGGGAAGTCTTGGGAGGAGTTAGTGGAGAATGTAGAAGATGACAATGGGAGGAGAAAAATATGATTAGAAACAGTATTTTTCAAAGCTGTGTATGTGGTTTTAAAGTTATTATTGTGCCTGAGCCTTACAAAACAGACATGAGAGCTGAATCAGCTGACGAGGTGTCACGTTGACAGCTGTAAGTGTAACATGAGTTAGTGAAGGTGTGAGGTAAAAGACTGTGTGGGACGGGTAATCCTCTTTTCACTGGGCTGACTGCCTGTCTTGGTGCTATGATACAACCACTGTTAGTATCTTGCTCTGTAACTTAACACTGAAAGATGGACAGAATAACCAAATGACTTGATGACAGAAACATGGGGAGTATCCGTGTTTTATATCTCCTTGGAAGGGCTGTAGTGGAAGGGCAACATGGAGGTCTAAATAAAGGATGGCCCAGGAATGGTTAGGGGGAGGTCAACTCAAGTAAATTTTTCCAAACTCTGGGAGGTCCAAGCATGTCTTTGATGTGCTAGGACTGGGAGGCTATTCCCCTGCACACACACACACACACACACACACACACACACACACACACACACACACACACACACACACACACACACACACACACACACACACACACACACACACACACACACACACACACACACAAGCCCGGCATGCCTGGGCCTCCCGAGTGACAGGGTGCGGGGCTCCTGCGCTAATTTGAGAGGCACTGGGCCCACACAGCCTCTCCTCTTTCATCAGCACCTCCTAACTACGCTGTCAAAGAGCACACACACACACACACACACACACACACACACACACACACACACACACACACACACACACACACACACACACACACACACACACACACACACACACACACACACACACACACACACACATACATACAGCTGCCCTGCACATGCATGGGAACCTGGAACACGACTGCCCTACAACGGAGCAATGTTGCAAGGCCAAGTCATGAACTGCTTCTCAGTGTAGTAGTATACAGGATGCAGGGATAATATAAGTCTAATTTCTAATGACCACAGCCTGGAGCTAACACTCTATCATTAACTCTTGGTGTAATGCCTGTTATTTCCAATGAGAACATGAGTAAATCACCAATGCAAAGTATTGGATGACTGCCTGCCTTTCTATTGTTCCAGGGAAGGGACATTTTTATAAGGCAGGTGTCACGTCCTGACCTTAGTTCCTTTGTTATGTTTCTTGTTTATGTTCGTCAGGGTGTGAGTTGGGGTGGGCATTCTACAGTGGGGCAAAAAATGTATTTAGTCAGCCACCAATTGTGCAAGTTCTCCCACTTAAAAAGATGAGAGAGGCCTGTAATTTTCATCATAGGTACACTTCAACTATGACAGAAAAAATTTGAAAAAAAATCCAGAAAATCACATTGTAGGATTTTTAATTTATTTATTTGCAAATTATTGTGGAAAATAAATAACAAAATTTTATCTCAATACTTTGTTATATACCCTTTGTTGGCAATGACAGAGGTCAAACATTTTCTGTAAGTCTTCACAATGTTTTCACACACTGTTGCTGGTATTTTGACCCATTCCTCCATGCAGATCTCCTCTAGAGCAGTGATGTTTTGGGGCTGTTGCTGGGCAACACGGACTTTCAACTCCCTCCAAAGATTATCTATGGGGTTGAGATCTGGAGACTGGCTAGGCCACTCCAGGACCTTGAAATGCTTCTTACGAAGCCACTCCTTCGTTGCCCGGGCGGTGTGTTTTGGATCATTGTCATGCTGAAAGACCCAGCCACGTTTCATCTTCAATGCCCTTGCTGATGGAAGGATCTCACTCAAAATCTCACAATACATGGCCCCATTCATTCTTTCCTTTACACGGATCAGTCGTCCTGGTCTCTTTGCAGAAAAACAGCCCCAAAGCATGATGTTTCCACCCCCATACTTCACAGTAGGTATGGTGTTCTTTGGATGCAACTCAGCATTCTTTGTCCTCCAAACACGACAAGTTTTGTTTTTACCAAAAAGTTATATTTTGGTTTCATCTGACCATATGACATTCTCCCAATCTTCTTCTGGATCATCCAAATGCTCTCTAGCAAACTTCAGACGAGCCTGGACATGTACTGGCTTAAGCAGGGGGACACGTCTGGCACTGCAGGATTTGAGTCCCTGGCGGCGTAGTGTGTTACTGATGGTAGGCTTTGTTACTTTGGTCCCAGCTCTCTGCAAGTCATTCACTAGGTCCCCCCGTGTGGTTCTGGGATTTTTGCTCACCGTTCTTGTGATCATTTTGACCCCACGGGGTGAGATCTTGCGTGGAGCCCCAGATCGATGGAGATTATCAGTGGTCTTGTATGTCTTCCATTTCCTAATAATTGCTCCCACAGTTGATTTCTTCAAACCAATCTGCTTACCTGTTGCAGATTCAGTCTTCCCAGCTTGGTGCAGGTCTACAATTTTGTTTCTGGTGTCCTTTGACAGCTCTTTGGTCTTGGCCATAGTGGAGTTTGTAGTGTGACTGTTTGAGGTTGTGGACAGGTGTATTTTATACTGATAACAAGTGGAGCGAGTGGAGGACAGGGGAGCCTCTTAAAGAAGAAGTTGCAGGTCTGTGAGAGCCAGAAATCTTGCTTGTTTGTAGGTGACCAAATACTTATTTTCCACCATAATTTGCAAATAAATTCATAAAAAATCCTACAATGTGATTTTCTGGATTTTTCTTCTCATTTTGTCTGTCATAGTTGAAGTGTACCTATGATGAAGATTAAGTGGGAGAACTTGCACAATTGGTGGCTGACTAAATACATTTTTTGCCTCACTGTATGTGTTGTTCTAGTTTTGGTTTTCTATGTGTTTGGCCTGGTATGGTTCTCAATCAGAGGCAGCTGTCAATCGTTGTCTCTGATTGAGAATCATACTTAGGTAGCCTGTTTTTCCCACTTGATTTGTGGGTAGTTGTTTTCTGTTTTGTGTTGTTGCACCTTAAAGGAATGTTTCGTTTTCTCTCTTTGTTGTTTTGTTATTCAGTGTTTGGTTGATTTATTAAATATTAACATGGACACATACCACGCTGCATTTTGGTCCGATCTTGACTACTCTTCCTCCGATGAGGAGGAGAACCGTTACAGCAGGTGTATTGTTGGATAACATTTGTGTTGTTGGAGGTTATTTTTCTAAAATCATAATGAATAACTTGAATAAACTCAGTAGCATAATGGACTTTTGGACTTTTGTGCAAGCAAATTATCAACCATCTCAAGTTGTATGAAAAGAGTTCAAAACCTGAAATGAAAGAGACGTGGAAACAATTATAGTCAATTATAATTTGCGATGTAATTTGAACACTATGGTTGATTGGATCTCTCTCTATGGTAATTGGATCTCTCTCTTTGGTGATTGGATCTCTCTCTATGGTTGATTGGAACAAAGATGAGGTCAGGTTGACAGACTGAAAAAAACGAGAGAGGAAAAGCGAGAGAGAAAGAGAGAGAGAGTGACGGTGAGGGAGGGAGGGAGGGAGGGAGAGCAGGGAAAGACTGATGTGCATCATGTCAGTGCGAACCCTAATCTGAAACATGAGCTCTACTTCTTCTGTGTTGGCTAGATCTGACAGCTCCAAACCCTACTGTCCACATATCATTTGTTCCCAATAAACGTAGCTGATTACAATATCCTGTAACTTGCCGCTCCCGCGTCATCAAGAGGGTCTCCGATGGTGATTCTTCATCTGCCATAATTCTTTTCATACTGTAGGCACCTGGCCCATGCACAGCCAGTGACCTGGGACTGTGCAGCTGGACCTGGGGCATGGGCTAGCCCAGCTTCGCATCCCGTCCCCTCCCCTCAGCATGGGGACAGTGTGGTGGTGTCACTGAGGTCTCCTGACCTCACAGGAAGTGATCTGTCCAGATGAGAGGTATAACTGATAAACAGTTTCCCCCATGGTGAGAAGTGTACCCTGGCCTCCCGGGTTTGCGCAGTGGTTAAGGGCGCTGTACTGCAGCGCCAGCTGTGCCACCAGACTCTGGGTTTGCGCCCAGGCTCTGTCGTAACCGGCCACGACCGGGAGGTCAGTGGGGCAACGCACAATTGGCCTAGCGTCGTCCGTGTTAGGGAGGGTTTGGCCGGTAGGGATATCCTTGTCTCATCGCGCACTAGCGACTCCTGTGGTGGGCCGGGCGCAGTGCGCGCTAGCCAAGGTTGCCAGGTGCACGGTGTAGCCTCCGACACATTGGTGCGGCTGGCTTCCGGGTTGGATGCGCACTGTGTTAAGAAGCAGTGCGGCTTGGTTGGGTTGTGTATCGGAGGACGCATGACTTTCAACCTTCGTCTCTCCCGAGCCCATACGGGAGTTGCAGCGATGAGACAAGATAGTAGCTACTAAACAATTGGATACTACGAAATTGGGGAGAAAAAGGGGTAAAATCTAAAGAAAAAGAGAAGTGTGGTAGAGGCCAAAAGTTGGACCCGTTCTGAAATGGACATGGTGCTTTCCCATCCGGAACTGATATGCATAAATAAATTTTTTAAATATAGAGATCAGTTCCGAATGGAATGGACCCATTCCGAATCTCAATTCAACTGCTCAGACACAAGAGGCATGTGGCAGGGTCTACAGTCAATCACGGACTACAGGAAGAAATCCAGCCCAGTCACGGACCAGGATGTCTTGCTCCCAGGCAGACTAAATACATTTTTGCCCGCTTTGAGGACAATACAGTGCCACTGACACGTCCTGCAACGAAAACATGCGGTCTCTCCTTCACTGCAGCCGAGGTGAGTAAGACATTTAAACGTGTTAACCCTCGCAAGGCTGCAGGCCCAGACGGCATCCCCAGCCGTGCCCTCAGAGCATGCGCAGACCAGCTGGCCGGTGTGTTTACGGACATATTCAATCAATCCCTATACCAGTCTGCTGTTCCCACATGCTTCAAGAGGGCCACCATTGTTCCTGTTCCCAAGAAAGCTAAGGTAACTGAGCTAAACGACTACCGCCCCGTAGCACTCACATCCGTCATCATGAAGTGCTTTGAGAGACTAGTCAAGGACCATATCACCTCCACCCTACCTGACACCCTAGACCCACTCCAATTTGCTTACCGCCCAAATAGGTCCACAGACGATGCAATCTCAACCACACTGCACACTGCCCTAACCCATCTGGACAAGAGGAATACCTATGTGAGAATGCTGTTCATCGACTACAGCTCGGCATTCAACACCATAGTACCCTCCAAGCTCGTCATCAAGCTCGAGACCCTGGGTCTCGACCCCGCCCTGTGCAACTGGGTACTGGACTTCCTGACGGGCCGCCCCCAGGTGGTGAGGGTAGGCAACAACATCTCCTCCCCGCTGATCCTCAACACTGGGGCCCCACAAGGGTGCGTTCTGAGCCCTCTCCTGTACTCCCTGTTCACCCACGACTGCGTGGCCACGCACGCCTCCAACTCAATCATCAAGTTTGCGGACGACACAACAGTGGTAGGCTTGATTACCAACAACGACGAGACGGCCTACAGGGAGGAGGTGAGGGCCCTCGGAGTGTGGTGTCAGGAAAATAACCTCACACTCAACGTCAACAAAACTAAGGAGATGATTGTGGACTTCAGGAAACAGCAGAGGGAACACCCCCCTATCCACATCGATGGAACAGTAGTGGAGAGGGTAGCAAGTTTTAAGTTCCTCGGCATACACATCACAGACAAACTGAATTGGTCCACTCACACAGACAGCATCGTGAAGAAGGCGCAGCAGCGCCTCTTCAACCTCAGGAGGCTGAAGAAATTCGGCTTGTCACCAAAAGCACTCACAAACTTCTACAGATGCACAATCGAGAGCATCCTGGCGGGCTGTATCACCGCCTGGTATGGCAACTGCACCGCCCTCAACCGTAAGGCTCTCCAGAGGGTAGTGAGGTCTGCACAACGCATCACCGGGGGCAAACTACCTGCCCTCCAGGACACCTACACCACCCGATGTCACAGGAAGGCCATAAAGATCATCAAGGACATCAACCACCCGAGCCACTGCCTGTTCACCCCGCTATCATCCAGAAGGCGAGATCAGTACAGGTGCATCAAAGCTGGGACCGAGAGACTGAAAAACAGCTTCTATCTCAAGGCCATCAGACTGTTAAACAGCCACCACTAATCACTGAGTGGCTGCTGCCAACACACTGACACTGACTCAACTCCAGCCACTTTAATAATGGGAATTGATGGGAAATGATGTAAATATATCACTAGCCACTTTAAACAATGCTCCCTTATATAATGTTACTTACCCTACATTATTCATCTCATATGCATACGTATATACTGTACTCTATATCATCGACTGTATCCTTATGTAATACATGTATCACTAGCCACTTTAAACTATGCCACTTTGTTTACATACTCATCTCATTTGTACATACTGTACTCGATACCATCTACTGTATCTTGCCTATGCTGCTCTGTACCATCACTCATTCATATATCCTTATGTACATATTCTTTATCCCCTTACACTGTGTACAAGACAGTAGTTTTGGAATTGTTAGTTAGATTACTTGTTATTACTGCATTGTCGGAACTAGAAGCACAAGCATTTCGCTACACTCGCATTAACATCTGCTAACCATGTGTATGTGACAAATAAAAGTTGATTTGATTTGATTTGATTTATAGACCTCGTCTGATCCAGTTGAGGGAAGCAGCAGAAAAGTCCATTTTGAAGCTACTTTATTAATCGGATCTGATAAAGTGCGAGATAGAGGAGGTAGAGGTAGAGGTAGATGACACTCTAGCAGGGGCAGTGCTGTGTGTGTGTAGGCTACTGTGAGTGTGAGCAAGTGACACGTGGAATGGGGAGTAGGGAGAGATGAGAGACTGCAACCAACAAGCCGACTCGCGCAATAGTAGACTAATAACTGCCATAGCTAGGTTATTTATCTTCCAATATGATTACGTAGTACCTGTGTTGACAGCATCAAACCGGGAGAGGCTAGTTAAGCTAGGCTAATTGAGGCTGCATGCGCTTTCTCGTCCTACACAGTTACAAACAACAACTAATCTCCTAACTTTTGCCCCTCGTGGAGGCTCTATGACTGCAGACTATTGCCACGTTGATGACTTATGATTGGCCAACAAGCTACAGTATGTGTGCCACTCTCGTGAAAAGCAAAGAGCAGCAGCATAAATTAGGAAAAAAAATCCTCTCTATCTCTGTCTACTGCAGCGATCAAGTTCTGCTCTATACTGAACAAAAATATAATCGCAACATGTAAAGATCCCAGAAATGTTCCATACACACAAAAAGCTTATTTCTCTAAAATGTTGTGCACAAATTTGTTTACATCTCTGTTAGTGAGCATTTCTCCTTTGCCAAGATAATCCAGCCACCTGAGAGATGTGGCATATTAAGAAGCTGATTAAACAGCATGATAATTACACATGTACACCATGTGCTGGGGTCAATAAAAGGCCACTCTAATGTGCATTTTGTCACACAACACAGTGCCACAGATGTCTCAAATGTTGAGGGAGCATGCAATTGGCATGTTGACTGCAGGAATGTCCACCAGAGCTGTTGCCAGATAATTTGTTAATTTCTCTACCATAAGCCGGCTCCAACGTTGTTTTAGAGAATTTGGCAGTACAACCGCAGACCATGTGTAACCACGCCAGCCCAGGACCTCCATATCCGGCTTCTTCACCTTCGGGATTGTCTGAGACCAGCCTCCCGGACAGCTGTTGAAACTGAGTTTGCACAAAGTATTTCTGCACAAACTGTCAGAAACAGTCTTAGGAAAGCTCATCTCTGTGCTTGTCGTCCTCACCAGGGTCTTTCTTGACCTGACTGCCATTCGGCGTCATAACCGACTTCCGTGGGCAAATGCTCAACTTCGATGACCCCTGGCAGCTGGAGAAGTATGCTCTCAGACAGCGTGTATGGCATTGTGTGGGTGAGGGGTTTGCTGATGTCAGCATTGTGAACAGAGTACCCGATGGTGTTGGTGGGGTTATGGTATGGGAAGGCATAATCTACAGGCAACAAACACAATTGCATTTTATCGATGCCGATTTTGTCACGTTCTGACCTTTATTTCCTTTGTTTTGTCTTTATTTAGTATGGTCAGGGTGTGAGTTGGGGTGGGCAGTCTATGTTTTGTGTTTCTATGTTTGGTTTTTGTTTCGGCCTAGTATGGTTCTCAATCAGAGGCAGGTGTCGTTAGTTGTCTCTGATTGAGAATCCTACTTAGGTAGCCTGGGTTTCACTGTTGGTTTGTGGGTGTTTGTCTGTGTTTGTCACCACACGGGACTGTTTCGGTTTTCGTTCATGTTCACATTTATTGTTTTGTAGTTCTTAGTGTTCAGTTTATGTTTTATAATAAACGATATGGACACTTACCACGCTGCGTTTTGGTCCGATCTCTTCAGACGAAGAGGAGGAAATCTGCCGTTACAGATTTGAATGCACAGGGATACCGTGACAAGATCCTGAGGCCCATTGTTGTGCCATTCATCCGCCGCCATCACCTCATGTTTCAGCATGATAATGCACAGCCCATGTCGCAAGGATCTGTACACAATTCCTGAAAGCTGAAAATGTCCCAGTTCTTCCATGGCCTGCATACTCACCAGAAAATGTTACCTGTTGAGCATGTTTGGGATGCTCTGGATTGATGGGTACGACAGGGTGTTCTAGTTCCTGCAAATATCTAGAAACTTTACACAGCCTTTGAAGAGGAGTGGGACAACATTCCACTGGCCACAATCAACAGCCTGATCAACTCTAAGAGAAGGAGATGTGTCACGCTGCATGAGGCAAATGGTGGTCACACCTGATACTGACTGGTTTTCTGATCCACGCCACCATTTTTTTAAAAAGGTATCCCTACAGATGGAGCTCTGGCGCACTTACAGACCTGATAGAACTTTGGTTCCTGTGTGCAGTAGCAGTGAGGCAGCAGTGAGGCTGTGGAAACAAAGGCTTGGGGAGAGCATGTTTCTCCAGAGCTGTGGAGGGCGATACAGGCCGACAGATGGGCGGGACAGCCAGCACCAACCACTCTCCAAAGGCACGCTATCCACAGCGAGGGGGAACCTGCAGGAAGCCAGGACTTCTAGAGGGGTGCAAGCTGGTCACCGTCCAGCAGACACTTTCTGAAAAAGTTAACAACAACCACAGGCACCTCTCTCCCACTCCCCCGTCTCAGTGCACTACATCTATATCTACATGTAGACCTGAGCCTCTGCTGCCTGCGTCTCTCCGTCTCTGGCCTGGTGTATAAATACCCCTATTTATTTACTCTGGTTCACTTTGCAGCCGAAGCACAGCCCTTGTCAGCGGGAGATGACATCACAGCTGTGCCCCCCTTCTCTGTGTTGAGGTCAGAGGTGGCGACTGGGTTGGCGGAGCAGTGAGGAGACTCTGAGTTAGGAGCTGAACGTTCAGGGGCCCCAGAACAGAAAAGGCTAAGTTACTGGGCTATTTTCCAGGCAGGTCACCGTGATATAAGTCAGTATTCGACGTCCATCCATGTCTGAGGACATCAGGAGATGACGTGGAAACCGGCCACTAGGGGCAACAGTGAGTGCTTTCGGTTTTGCTAGGGCATTCTGGATGGGGATGGCGGATGGGTGTAAGCATCTACCTGTGGTTCGAAAGGTTGCATGTTCAAATCCAGTGATAGAAAGTTGTTTTTGATATTTTTGTTTTAAGCCTATCCCAAACCTTAACCCTTACTTTAATTATTCAGAGTTAATGCCTAACTTTAAGAATTTGGACTTAATGCCTAACTTAACCTGAAACACTTTGAAATGTAGCATTTGAGAAACATGGATGAACGCCTAATTCTGACGTGAGACAGTGAGGGCTTGTTGCGATTTACACTGTGACCTGGAGAGGGAGTCTCCTCAGCAGGGACAGATCTGGTTTCTCCTCAGCAGGAGCTTGGGGTGCCCTATGGTGCACTGTGACAGAGACGTCTATTTCAATCAGCCCTGCCCCCGACACAGCTCAGTAGTCCTTCTCTGCTCCAGCAAAGACTTTAGGTTGAGACTTTCTGCTGTGCTGACATAGCATACAATATCGGCCTCTCACATATTGTGGTTAGGTTGGTAAAAATACCCCGTGGGCATTGCCTTCCTATGCATACACAGAATTTTGTTTCTCTAATTTAATACGTGTTAAACTGAAGAACATACGCTGAGTCTGAGATGATACGCTGAGACTGAGATGATACGCTGAGTCTGAGATGATACGCTGATTCTGAGATGATACGCTGAGCCTGAGATGATTCGCTGAGTCTGAGATGATACGCTGAGCCTGAGATGATACGCTGAGCCTGAGATGATACGCTGAGCCTGAGATGATACGCCGAGCCTGAGATGATACGCCGAGCCTGAGATGATACGCCGAGCCTGAGATGATACGCCGAGCCTGAGATGATATGCCGAGCCTGAGATGATACGCCGAGCCTGAGATGATACGCCGAGCCTGAGATGATACGCCGAGCCTGAGATGATACGCCGAGTCTGAGATGATACTCTGAGTGACCAGAGAAATAAAGATCTCCCTTGTCTCGACAGGGTCACGGAGAGCACTGATGAAGACAAGCTGTGTTCAAAACACACATCTCCCGGGTATCATATCAAATCATGACAGAACACTTTTCAGTGTGTTCATTGGATGGCTCTCGTATAAATAATGCATATTTAAAGGGAGGAATTAGGTAACATATGACCTGGTCTTTAGTCAAATATTTACATTCCATGGCTGATGTGTTAGGATGGGTCTGAAGCGCTCCTCTGGCCACAGGGCCTGGAGACAAGTGATGGAAAAAACAGTTGTCTCCTCTGCTCCCTAACCTGGCTCCTTCTGGCTCCATGCTCCCTCCCTCCCTCTCTCTCACTCCATGTCTTGGGGCTCTCGCTGTCCCACTGCTCAACTGTACACACCTGGATCTGAACACACAGAACAGAAGAGTAGGAGAGTATAGTTCAAACACCGGGCCTCTCCTACTATGTGTCTACTATGGTTGGTACTACGACTCTGCTACTACATTGATTGTTACAATGTTGGAAAGAAACCCCAAAGGAAACACTGGTAGATATTCACTCTTTACGAGTGACGTTAGAGGATGATGTCAAGCCTCGTATGACTCCTAGTACAAATATGTGGAAAACTGCCGGGCAACACGTATCAGACAGGATATTTCCTGGCTCCGTTGGCAGGCGGAGGGCCAACCACCGCTCTAATGACTTAATTGGCTTCTTAATGACTAAATTGCCCTTCTGCTACCCAGAACCACTTAGGCTATTATACACTGGCCAGAACAGTGGCTTATGGTGGAACCCAGTGAGGAAGAGAGGCCAGATGTGGATGTAGAGTGAGTGGTGGGAGTGACGACTGTAGCTACAGGACATCAAAGAGATGGGGTGAATAAAGGTCATATACTATTGGTTCAGTTAGACACAAGTTGGTCAGTTTCTTGCCGGTCAAGGATAATACTTGGTATCTCTATTCTATTCCATTCTATGGTTACTCCATACAGCCATATCTCTGTGGTCTTGAGAAACACCATGTCCCTCTCCCACCTCTGAATACCTGGCCAGAGGAGAGGACCTACTGTAGATAAGTAATGGATTCACCACATTGTCACTGAGGTAGCCACTATAGTGAGACAGTAGGCTAGAGAGAGCTCTATCCCATACCTTTGGGTTCCCAGTGCTGAAACCATCCCTTTCCTGTTTCAAACGGAACATGGGTACCTATCTTTGTCTTAATGGCCGCACGTCACGCTATGGATCATCATCCTCCTATGCCTGCTCTTTCTCTCATGATACTGTCTCTCTTTCTCACATACACTCACCACAGTGACCCATGCAGTGAAATACACACACGTACACACACAGACAATGAGAACATGGGTAACAAATGCCAAGCAGATCAGTCTAAGGGCAACAAAACAATGGAAACAAAACAGTGGATTTGGAGGTGGTCTCGCTGTGCCTCTGGGCAGGGGCATGTTTTTTCCTGGCAGGGTAGGTTGGATTGGGTTGTCTGAGGTAGCGGCTGATTGATCGCAGACAGGAATGTGACTCAGTGATTTCCTGAGCAAGCACAGTTTCCCTGCCTGGAACCCTGTTGTCTGTCAGAGCGTGATAACCATCTCAGATCTGAATCACATACATTACAACCACCTTAACATTGCAGCTCCATGACTTGGTGTTGGTGTGTTGTTGTCTGTGCACAAATGCTAACAGTCACAGATCACTAGCCTTGAGAAATTAAGTGTTTGTGTGTGTGTGTGTGTGTGTGTGCAGGCGCATGTTTGTGCGTGTGTCACCCTCATAGGCAAGCTTGTCAGGGCTCTTGGGTGTGCATTAGTGTAGGCCTCTCACTGAACCCTGCTTTAATGTGACCCATGCGTTTCCTCTGCCCTCTGTTCCCTGTCCCCAGTTATACACACCCCAGTGAAGCACTTCACTTCAGTTCTGCTCAGCCCCACCTCACCCCAGTCTCACCCCTGCCCCACCTCAGCCCCACCTCAGCTCCGCTCAGCCCCACCTCACCCCAGTCTCACCCCTGCCCCACCTCAGCCCCACCTCAGCCCCACCTCAGCTCCACTCAGCCCCACCTCACCCCACCTCACCCCTTTAACGCTCTCAATGCTCTCAAAGCGTGCTCGACTCCCCACCTCTGTACCAATCATGTGTATTATTAAAGAGGAAGTGAAACTCAGTTCTGAGTCTTTAAGGAAGGAGTCCATAACTGTTTGAGGCTGATTGGTTAAGCAGGGATGCTCTTAGACTGTCTATTTTCTTTGTTGAATCAGTCCTGATTGAGGTCACACCCCAGACTATTCCTCTACTGCCACTGACAGAGTCAGAGTGGTGATGACTCAGGTCGTCCATCCACCCCAGCCCACAGACTGATGTGAAACCCGCCAGTTGGAGCTCTTGAAATGGAGCTCCTCTCATAAACTTTTACTGGGGTGCACATAAATCCACTGATTCCCGCTGTTCCCCCGCGCAACCGTGTGGATCGACGCCCGCCCCCCCCAGTCCCCTTGTCCCTCCCCAGGCCAGCAAGGAGGGAGGGCAGGACACAGGCTCCACTGACATTAACAAGGCCTCAAACACACAGGCACTGGTACCAACTCAATGAGCTCTGTGGGGAGAAATGACAGCAGAGCAGTTAGTCCAAATCCCATTCATCCATGTTTAAAAGCACTCGGCTCAGTCAAAGTTATTTTTGTTGATGGATAGTTTCATGAGAACACGTTGATCCCTGGGTCCAGCTTGGCTCTGGGCTGACCCAGTGATGGAGAAGTAAGGTCAGGGCTGGAAGGGATAGCTGCAGTGCCCACCAGTGTTAACACATTGTTATCAGTAAGGAAGAGATCCTTCACAGTGTTCTGATAGGAAGGTCATGTTTCACTCCACATCCCCGTCTCTGATGGATCGGCAAGGGTGTAACTGGAATACATGACTTCATAGTATGTCTGGAGGTGGGAGTGTGTGTTGGTTTGCATGTGCGTCAGTGGAGGCTGGTGAAAAATTGAGTAGGATGGGAGACCCACAGCATAAGCACAGACTGCACAGAGACGACAAAGAGTGTTAAATATTTTAACCTAAAGCATTTCATAGAGACATTTATAGTACAATATTATGGGGAATGGGAATGAGAGGGCTACTTACACAGTGTTGGGAAGGGATCACAGCAGTGGTTGAATGAGGGTATGAGTCATGAGTTGAGGTTTTCAGAGGTTTGACTTCAGTGCAGGACAGGGGTTGAGGTGTTCAGAGGCTTCAGTGTAGGACAGGGGTTTAGGTGTTCAGAGGCTTCAGTGTAGGACAGGGGTTGAGGTGTTCAGAGGCTTCAGTGCAGGACAGGGGTTGAGGTGTTCAGAGGCTTCAGTGCAGGACAGGGGTTGAGGTGTTCAGAGGCTTCAGTGCAGGACAGGGGTTGAGGTGTTCAGAGGCTTCAGTGCAGGACAGGGGTTGAGGTGTTCAGAGGCTTCAGTGTAGGACAGGGGTTGAGGTGTTCAGAGGCTTCAGTGCAGGACAGGGGTTGAGGTGTTCAGAGGCTTCAGTGTAGGACAGGGGTTGAGGTGTTCAGAGGCTTCAGTGCAGGACAGGGGTTGAGGTGTTCAGAGGCTTCAGTGTAGGACAGGGGTTGAGGTGTTCAGAGGCTTCAGTGCAGGACCGGGGTTGAGGTGTTCAGAGGCTTCAGTGTAGGACAGGGGTTGAGGTGTTCAGAGGCTTCAGTGTAGGACAGGGGTTGAGGTGTTCAGAGGCTTCAGTGTAGGACAGGGGTTGAGGTGTTCAGAGGCTTCAGTGTAGGACAGGCTCACCATGAATGGAACGTGTTGGAGAAGAGCTCAACTCTTCCACTGAGGGCAAGACAGGATTTGACTGGGAAGACAAAAACCACAAAAAAACACACTACTCTACATAGAAAATTGGCAGGTCTACTCACATTGCTTGGAGAGGAGAGGGCACATGAGACGTGGCTTCAGTCAGGAGAGTTGACAACGGTAGTGGTCATCACCTCTTAATCAGGGAACAGGAGGGGACTGTAAATACAAATAGTATATACATTCCATTACAGCAGCACCACCATAGGTTTGGTCAACAATTTTCTCCATGAAGTTAAGCTCAGACATCTCAGAGTTCACAAAGTCAAACACAGACTGTGCATCTCTCCCACTTGACACATCAAAATAGCAAAATAAATGTTCCTGGATAAAGCCCTTATCATCCACATACCTGACAACTGATGACCGCGAGCAGACTGGTGGCACAATAGGACCCAGAGTGATGGGGCAATTCTATCCCACTTGGGCCCGGAGTTTTTCCGTATCTGGTAACCTAACCAGGAAAACTCCGGACCCTACCCTATGACAGTGAATAATCAGTTTTAAAAAGGTTTTATACTGGCTATGATGGGATTTGTTTTTCTAACCAGGTCCGTTTTTCATCTCCTGGAAAAAACTCCTGGCCATGGGGAGGATGAAACCCCTGTCAAACTGCAGCAAATGAATTATATTTAAACTAGACTAACAGGGGGGTTTCCTCTACCCAGACACAGAGACAACAACTGATGGACAACAGAACTCACAGGGCTGAGCTTCCTTTATGCATGTTTGTATAGCGCAGGCCTATGCAACTGTAGGCCAAATAAAACATTTACACACATGTCTGTCTATGACATCACTATTATGTTGACTGATTCATTCCAGGTAATAATTTGGGATTTAAAAAGGTCTAGGCAACCAGGCCTGCCCAAATTTGCATATAACCCAAATTTGATCACATTCACATTTTCTCCTGACAAACAAATGGACTATAAATACGTAACGCTACCAATTTGTTTACGCTGACCAGATGGACAGGATGGATAGGCTGCATGCAGATGTTATTATTAGTAGCCTACAGTTGATCATACTGAATAATCGTCTCGTTTTCATTCCATACAGCATGTCAGATCTCTAATGTTTAGGTGTGCCTATAATGAAACATTTATGTAAAGAGTTCTTTCTTGTGTCTGTCCAAAGTGATGATGTGTTATCACCTTTGCTAAATAAATACCAGAGGAAAGTGGAAAGCCTACTCTTTTTAATCTTTCATTTAATGGATGATGCTTTGGAAGCAATCAAATCATTCTGAATTGATTTCGACGTCCCAGAGAAGGCAGTACAAACTTACATACAGTGCCTTGCGAAAGTATTCGGCCCCCTTGAACTTTGCAACCTTTTGCCACATTTCAGACTTCAAACATAAAGATATAAAACTGTATTTTTTTGTGAAGAATCAACAACAAGTGGGACACAATCATGAAGTGGAACGACATTTATTGGATATTTCAAACCTTTTTAACAAATCAAAAACTGAAAAATTGGGCATGCAAAATTATTCAGCCCCCTTAAGTTAATACGTTGTAGCGCCACCTTTTGCTGCGATTACAGCTGTAAGTCGCTTGGGGTATGTCTCTATCAGTTTTGCACATCGAGAGACTGACATTTTTTTCCCATTCCTCCTTGCCTGTCCCTGCTGAAGAAAAGCAGGCCCAAACCATGATGCTGCCACCACCATGTTTGACAGTGGGGATGGTGTGTTCAGGGTGATGAGCTGTGTTGCTTTTACGCCAAACATAACGTTTTGCATTGTTGCCAAAAAGTTCAATTTTGGTTTCATCTGACCAGAGCAACTTCTTCCACATGTTTGGTGTGTCTCCCAGGTGGCTTGTGGCAAACTTTAAATGACACTTTTTATGGATATCTTTAAGAAATGGCTTTCTTCTTGCCACTCTTCCATAAAGGCCAGATTTGTGCAATATACGACTGATTGTTGTCCTATGGACAGAGTCTCCCACCTCAGCTGTAGATCTCTGCAGTTCATTCAGAGTGATCATGGGCCTCTTGGCTGCATCTCTGATCAGTCTTCTCCTTGTATGAGCTGAAAGTTTAGAGGGACGGCCAGGTCTTGGTAGATTTGCAGTGGTCTGATACTCCTTCCATTCCAATATTATCGCTTGCACAGTGCTCCTTGGGATGTTTAAAGCTTGGGAAATCTTTTTGTATCCAAATCCGGCTTTAAACTTCTTCACAACAGTATCTCGGACCTGCCTGGTGTGTTCCTTGTTCTTCATGATGCTCTCTGTGCTTTTAACGGACCTCTGAGACTATCACAGTGCAGGTGCATTTATACGGAGACTTGATTACACACAGGTGGATTGTATTTATCATCATTAGTCATTTAGGTCAACATTGGATCATTCAGAGATCCTCACTGAACTTCTGGAGAGAGTTTGCTGCACTGAAAGTAAAGGGGCTGAATAATTTTGCACGCCCAATTTTTCAGTTTTTGATTTGTTAAAAAAGTTTGAAATATCCAATAAATGTCGTTCCACTTCATGATTGTGTCCCACTTGTTGTTGATTCTTCACAAAAAAATACAGTTTTATATCTTTATGTTTGAAGCCTGAAATGTGGCAAAAGGTTGCAAAGTTCAAGGGGGCCGAATACTTTCGCAAGGCACTGTATGCTCAGCAAGTAAAGCGTCTTAACGTTCAATTACATCTGCAAGCTCCTTGTAGTTGACCTTGTTAGCAGAACTTTCCCACTCGTCCACTACATTGTTGCGAGCATTAACTAGCCATTCTGGTGGAGAAAACTGCACTCTGGTAGCTAGCTACTTGCTACTAAAGTTAGCAAGGCAAATTGAAATAAATTGAACTAACTCAACACAAAAACTAAAGTTCTAAAACCAAGAAAACAATATATAATCTACCTCCTCCGTCTCCTGTAGTTTGAAGAAACATATTTGAATTTAATAATATCATAAAAAGGCTCAACTATCACCATTCACTCTTATCTTTATCCAATATGCCGCCAACTCACACCCTCAAACACGTAGATCCCCTGAACGCAGCTCACTTTCCAGCTCCCACTCTCAAACACGTAGATCCCCTGAACGCAGCTCACTTTCCAGCTCCCACTCTCAAACACGTAGATCCCCTGAACGCAGCTCACTTTCCAGCTCCCACTCTCAAACACGTAGATCCCCTGAACGCAGCTCACTTTCCAGCTCCCACTCTCAAACACGTAGATCCCCTGAACGCTGCTCACTTTCCAGCTCCCACTCTCAAACACGTAGATCCCCTGAACGCAGCTCACTTTCCAGCTCCCACTCTCAAACACGTAGATCCCCTGAACGCAGCTCACTTTCCAGCTCCCACTCTCAAACACGTAGATCCCCTGAACGCAGCTCACTTTCCAGCTCCCACTCTCAAACACCTAGATCCCCTGAACGCAGCTCACTCTCCAGATCCCAATCACCTGAATTCTAATCACCTGTTCACACACCTCTATGTCATTATCACACACTATTTAGTTCAGGTCTCTGCACCCCATCACTGTGAGGTATTGTTTGTTTTGAGACACACGTCTTTCTGAGCTCTGGGTTTCCCGTGAGTTACTCCTCCTGTGTATGATAGTTTTTGCCTGCCTCGCTAACGATGCCTTTTGCCTATTCCCTGCCTGTACTTTAGCCTATCGGATTTCCTGTTATCTACCTATTGCCTGATCTCCCAGACTACGTTACTAGCCTTTTCCCTGCCTGTACTGTTGCTCTTTTGGACCCCCTGTGTATGACCTTCTGCCTGCCCCCGGATGTGCCTCCTCCTGTACTCCTTTGCAATAAACACCAGCGCTTGAAACCAGCTCTCTGTCTCCCCTCGTGTTCATTACAGGAATAGCTGTCCGGCTACACCATGGTGCTAGCCTAGAATGTGTTGTTGAAACTACTGTAGACCTTCATTGCAAAATAGTGAGTTTTAATCAGGTATTTGGTGACGTGAATATATTTAGTATGGTTTTATCTAAAAAGGATAACTTTTTAAATGTTTAATTTAAATAAAATAATGTTTAATTCACTGAGTAGGATGGTCCTCCCCTTCTTCCTCTGAGGAGCCTCCACTGGTGTGCGTGTTTGCATGTGTATGTCTGTACCTAATGATGTGTGTGTGTGCATGCCTGTTTGGTGCATTTGAAATATGATTAAACACAGTTGAGCGTGGGGTTAGCGTTCTGAAATCCCATGCAAAAACAACAGCTCAGGCCCTCAATGGGGAGGCTTAATAACCAAGAAACAATGCTGCGACCATGAAAATGTTTCACTTTGTTCAAACCCCAACTGCTTATCCCTGGGCGATAAACACATTCTACGTCCATGTTCCCTCCACTGCCGGAAGAGTTCAGGAATTTGCTGAATTCAGGCCTCAGGGTTCACCTTTCAAAGTTTTATTCCCAGGCACTTCTTAGAGCCAGAGGGAGTAGGATGCTCTCTCCTTAGCTTACTAAACTCAACTCCAAGTTTCTGATAATCTCCACCAATGGAGTTGAGCAGAGACCATGCTTTGTGAAATTCATTTCTGACTCCATCGATTTGCCTAAGGTCAATTAATCAGATGTGCCAATTAAATCTCAACAAGGGAACTGTCTGTGGTTGTATTGGATGAAGTGTTTATTAAAACATGTGGATTTTAGCAAACAAAGGCACGCATCTACAGAGGACAAACATACTGTAGGTTCAAGGTTAGCGACACGTTTTATAATTGACATTTTTTGAAGTATTGACCTTGGGCGAATCGATGTAGTCGGAGCTGAAATCCACAAAGCCTGGTCTCTGCTCTACTTCGTTGGTGGAATTCATCAGAAACATCCTTCTCCATGGAGTTGAGTTTAGTCAGCTACCCTCTTCTCTGCCCCTCAAATGACCCTCATCCCCCAATCCCTCCACCCTCCCTCCCTACCTTCTCTGCTGTCGTACATGATTCCCTGTGACTGGCTCAATGGTGGAGCGCAGGTTAGTGGTTGTGCTCTATTGTTCAGGTCAGTTGTAGAGCTGGGATTTGGGATTATGGAATGTTGGCTCCCCTTCTGCTGACGTGTGACCTCTATAGGCCTTACCTTGAGAGCAAGGAAACAGGGAGAGGAGAGAGAGAATGGAGGGAGGGAGGGAGGGAGCGCAAAGGAGAATAGGGGTGAGGGAGAGAGAAAAGTAGATATAGAGAAATAGGAGATAGAAACATAATAGGGGAGGGGCATGAGAAAAGAGGTAGATTCAGCAGACCCACGCCACTCACAGTCAGAGCAAGAGGAAAAAGAAACCAAAATAAATGACTCAATTTGGATGTGGAAAAGAGAGGTAGAGAAAGGGCAAAAAACACAGGAAACCTTTTACTTTCTTCACTGGGCAGGTTTTACCAAAACAAAAGAGATGTGAGATTTCTCTCTCTTTTCTCCTCTCTCTCTCTGTCTCTCCACTCAATTTCACCTGTCATTCATCGGTGGAGTTTTTCCCCCCTCTCCCAAGGCAAATGTTCTCTACCTCTCTTTTGTGCTCGCTGGAACAGTTTAAATACAGTACTAGTCAAAAGTTTGGACACACCTACTCATTCCAGGGTTTTTCTTTATTTTTACTATTTTCTACATTGTAGAATAATAATAAAGACATCAGAACTATGAAATAACAAATATGGAATCATGTAGTAACCAAAAAAGTGTGAAACAAATCAAAATATATTTTGTATTTGAGATTCTTCAAAGTAGCCACCCTTTGCCTTGATGACAGCTTTGCGCACTCTTGGCATTCTCTCAACCAGCTACACCTGGAATGTTTTTCCAACAGTCTTGAAGGAGTTGGCTGCTTTTCCTTCACTCTGTGGTCCAACTCATCCCAAACCAACTCAATTGGGTAGAGGGCGGGTGATTGTGGAGGCCAGGTCACCTGATGCAGCACTCCTTCACTCTCCTTCTTGGTCACATAGCCCTTACACAGCCTGGAGGTGTGTTGGGTCATTGTCCTGTTGAAAAACAAATGATAGTCCAATTAAACGCAAACCAAATGGGATGGCGTATCATTACAGAATTCTGTGGTAGCCATGCTGGTTAAGTGTGCCTTGAATTCTAAATAAATCACTGACAGTGTCACCAGCAAAGCACCCCCACACCATCACATCTCCTCCTCTATGCTTTACTGTGGGAATTACACATGCGGAGATCATCCGTTCACCTACTCGGCTCTCACAAAGACACGGCGGTTGGAACCAAAAGTCTCAAATTTGGACTCATCAGACCAAAGGAAAGATTTCCACCGGTCTAATGTCCATTGCTCGTGTTTCTTGGCCCAAGCAAGTCTCTTCTTCTTATTGGTGTCTTTTAGTAGTGGTTTCTTTGCAGCAATCAACCATGAAGGCCTTATTCACGCAGTCTCCTCTGAAGAGTTGATGTTGAGATGTGTCTGTTATTTGAACTCTGTGAAGCATTTATTTGGGCTGCAATTTCTGAGGCTGGCAACTCTAATGAACTTATCCTCTGCAGCAGAGGTAACTCTGGGTCTTCCTTTCCTGTGTCGGTCCTCATGAGAGACAGTTTCACCATACCACTTGATGGTTTTTGCGACTGCACTCAAAGTTCTTGAAATTTTCCAAAATGACTGACCTTAATTTCTTAAAGTAATGATGTTGTTTCTCTTTGCTTATTTAAACTGTTCTTGCCATAATATGGACTTGGTCTTTTACAAAATAGGGCTATCTTCTGTATACCACCCCTACCTTGTCACAACACAACTGACTGGCTCAAACGCATTAAGAAGGAAATAAATTGCGCAAATTAACTTTTAACAAGGCACACCTGTTAATTGAAATGCATTCCAGGTGACTACCTCATGAAGCTGGTTGAGAGAATGCCAAGAGTGTGCAAACTCTCATCAAGGCAAAGAGTGGCTACTTTGAAGAATCTCAAATATAAAATATATTTTGATTTGGTTAACACTTTTTTGGTTGCTACATGATTCCATATGTGTTATTTCATAGTTTTGTTTATTCTACAAAGTTGAAAACAGTAAAAATAAAGAAAAACCCTGGAATGAGTAGGTGTGTCCAAACCTTTGACTGGTACAGTGTTTATAGAAGGCAAATGAGTTGAGACATCACATTTACCAAATAAATGCTGCAACCGTAGTCCCCGAGGACAGTGGTTGATCAGGGACTATATATGTCCTCATCTCCCCAAACAGGGAGAGGACAGCAGACAGGAGGAGAAAGCAGGGGGAGAGCAGCAGGGTAGAGAGCTGGAGAGAGATGGGGAGGAGCCAGAGGTAGGAGGGTAGAGAAGGAGAGAGCAGGAGAGTGCTGGCCCGAACAGGAGAGACCAGAAAAGAGAGTAGAAAAGAGAGAGCAGGGCAGAGAAGAGAAGGGAGAAAACATGAAGGAGAGAGAGAAGAGATCAGTAGAGCGAGGGGTTTTATGTATCCCTGCTAAGATACTGTAAACTGGGTCCATGGCTCTCTCACCTCTCTCTGACAGGCCTGCCTCTCTGAAGCTGCCTCTGTGGTGTGCATCATGTGATGGGTAATTGGCCTGTGGTTCCACCACAGTTGTGCAAACAGATTAGCAGTGAAACGTGTCGGCTTGCAGGGATCTCGCAGGGCTCGGAGGTGAATGTGTGTTCTGTGCTGTCTGAATCACAGATGTGGGTCTGTGTGGGAAAGAGTTTGATGGACTAATGGATTAATGGTGATCGGGTGGAGCAATTGGCTTATACAGTACATGCATTCCCACACACACACACACACACACACACACACACACACACACACACACACACACACACACACACACACACACACACACACACACACACACACACACACACACACACACACACACACATACACACACACACACACACACACACACACACACACACACACACACACACACACACACACACACACACACACACACACACACACACACACACACACACACACAGTACATGCAAATAGCAGAGACGCTGTATAGATACCCTAGTATAGTGTTAATTGTCCAGTCGTCCTTGTACCATAGCCTAAATGATTATCCTGTGAACAAAGACACTTTTCGAGAGAAAGGAGCTCAGTTTTGTGAGTAGACTCTACACACCATCAGCATTCCGGCAGCAAAGCTAAGGCGACAGAGACAGAGAGTGAGGGAGAAAGAGAGGGAGAGTAATTAAGAAAGCGTCTGAACACGCAGGGCCATTCAGATATGTGAGTTTAGCTTGGCTCAGAAAAGTCAGTGTGTAAGCAGCCGGGGTAATTGGTTTCTGATGCCCCATGTCAGCCATGTGCCAGACCACCTGCCTGGGGTGGGAGGAGGAGGGAGAGGGGAGGAGAGGAGGGGGAGGAAAAGGGTGAGTAACAGCATCTCTCCATTTGCCACCCAAGGTGAATGCCCAACTCAGCTCACCCGATCCCAAGCTATCCATAACCAACCCTCTCACCTTAGCTCTGGCTGTGCCCCCATGGCTCAGGGCTGCAGCAGGCTTTACAGTATGTGGCCTATGTCCCTGATTGGCTCAGGCTTTATTATGATGGTCAGTCAGCCAATTGGGGGGGGGGGGGGGGGGGGGGGGGTGGAGACCTGTCCTCGTTGTTGGATGCCAGCGGATGTGGCCACAGGCTCTTATGTCACAAAGCAACTTTACAGATCTCTTAATATGAAAAATATGGGGCCTAGACCGAGAATGCCAGAACCGTTTAAAGAGCTCAAGCCCTGTTATTTTACAGAGAAGCATTAGCAAATCCCCTCTTTTGATATATGTACGTACTGTTGATTCTCGCAGGTAATACCCTCAAACACAGCTTACTGAATCCTAAAGACAATACATGTGTATATGTCATTGTCAGGCAAAACTCTCTGAGCAAAGTTCATGGATAGGGAGTGAGAGTTGGAATGGAAACACGGCTTTTTTATTGCCTTGAAAAAAGCACAGGAAGAAAGAGAGAGAGGAATGGAAAGCGAGAAAAAGAACTTGAGTGGAGCAGACCCCCACAAAGCCTATGCTCAGCTGTGGTGGCAGCCAACTCAAGCACTTGCGCCGGTGGTGTGAATGGCCTTTTAATGCCTGCTAACAGCCTGGGTGTTTAGCAGGATGGAGATAGGATGGGGGTGACGACAGACAGCGTGTGGACTCCCTGCTCTGCTGACTTCCTGCTTTGTCCCAGGGGCCCGGGACCCTCTTCACCTGCAGCTTCCCCTCTTACACACTGACACATAACTACTACATTCTGCCACCTTTATTACACCCACTGTGTACACTCTCTGTACCTTGATTACACACTATTAACACACTGTGTACAGTCATAGGGTTAGTTACACCATACAAAAGCTCCTCAAGTACATAAATCATCACATTGATACTGTATGCTCTTGTTCTCACAAGACTGTCTCTGTTTCAAAGTTCCAATTAATGTTCAGACAGTCATTAATTACTTTTTAACTGCAGTTAGTGTATGTGCTGCTTGTGAATGTCCTGTAACCAATTCTACTGTACCATAGGGGAGTCAGGGGAGTCAGGGGAGTCAGGGTGTCAGGGGAGTCAGGGTAGTCAGGGGAGTTAGGGGAGTTAGGGGAGTCAGGGTGTCAGGGGAGTCAGGGGAGTTAGGGGAGTCAGGGGAGTCAGGGGAGTCAGGGGTGTCAGGGGAGTCAATGGAGTCAGGGGTGTCAGGGGAGTCAGGGGTGTCAGGGGAGTCAGGGGAGTCAGGGGAGTTAGGGGAGTCAGGGGAGTCAGGGGAGTTAGGGGAGTCAGGGGAGTTAGTGGAGTCAGGGGGGTTAGGGGAGTCAGGGGAGTCAGGTGAGTCAGGGGAGTCAGGGGAGTCAGTGGAGTTAGGGTGCAGAAATGGGGAGGCTCTGACACCTCTGACATTATCGTCCGGGACGCGTGGGGACAGATGTAAGAGCTGAGTGACCTGTGCTCTGGTGTGTGTGTGTGCGTGCGTGCATGCGTCTACTTTTCCTAATGTCTTACCGGGCCAATCCCAACCAGATCCTTACCCTCACAGGCAATCTTACATGAAAGGAGAAGAGTAGCCCCACTAAGAACCATTCATTCACTGCCCCAACAACCTGGTAGGCCAACCTTCACACCGCTGACACATGTTAGCTAAAGACCATGACGTCTCTGCGCTTTCCAAACAAACTGTTTAAAGAGGTGTAGAGAACCAAAGGGAAATGGACAGAAAGAGAGAGGTGGGAGGATGAAGTGTAAGAGAATAAACAGCTGAGTGTGTTTTTATTGAGGCTCTCCGCTGTAGGACACGTTGTAGGCTGGTGCCAACATGGAGGAGCTGAGCTGCTGAGCGCCACTCTGTTCAAGGGGCTGTTTAAGCTTTAACACTTCTCCTCCTCCTCCCTCGACGTTCCAACCACACTCATCTGGGACACCCTGATTATGTGTTAAAACCTCAGCAGTTTGAAAGGAGGGGAAAAGAGTTAGAAGTAAAAAATTGTGAAGTGTGGTTTCAGTCTGTTAGATATTCAAAGAATTCCATCAGTCCTCACTGTGGTGGTGAGCTTGGGGTTGCTGACGAAGGGGGTTCTAAAGTAGGGGCACACGGTTTGGGAGATGTTTTTGTCACAGGTTGAACCTTATTCATTGAATGGATACTAGCGTACCTATTGCTCTCTCATCTCTTTTATGGTGTGCGTTCTTGCAAGTGAGGCTTGCTTCTTCTGTATGTTGTCTTGGGTGGGTCAAAACCATTGCTCTTGGATCAGTTTCAGTCATTAGTTCTCCCTCATCTGGGTTGAAACCCAGTGAATGGCGACAGACCCCAGATCAGTGTTTGAGGGCCAGTGCCTACTGATTTGGCAGTTGAAATGCAGTCTGATGCTTAGTCTCAGAACTAAATTTTCTCCTCGAAAGGGAAACACAAATAAATTCCTTTCAATCAGCCAAGGGTTACTTTGAGGCTCATTTGGAAGGAATGTTATTGAAACTTAAAGTAACATTATTCAAAAGGCGAAATGTGCTTTCCTAAGCTTGATTTTCTCTCCGCTTTCCTTTGATATACTCTGGGGTAATCCAGGCGGAGTTTTGATGAAGACACATTTTCCAACATTCTACTTTAGAAGTACAGAATAGATTCTCTGTTCAAGTATACTAATGATTTTCTTTTTGACTACGTAAGATACTGAGGTAGGCTACTGGATGTGTCAGCCATGATTTCTGGGCTTGAGTTAGCTTGTCTCAGACAAGTTGTCTGTGTTGGATGAGAGTACAGAGAGAGTCTGAACCTAGGCAGTAGAGTTCTGGTGAGAGGCTGATGATACTTAGAGGAGTATCGCCCAATAGTTAAGATGCCTTTCTCTCTCCATCTCCTCTGGCTCCCTCTCTCTCTCTCTCTTCTATCTTTCTCTGGAAGTGCTCTGGGGAAAAGGTCCTGAGTTCAGCTCCTCTGAAAGGGGATCCTTGTGACTGACGACTGTATGTGCATGTTTATGAGTGTGTGTGTGTGTGTGTGTGTGTGTGTGTGTGTGTGTGTGTGTGTGTGTGTGTGTGTGTGTGTGTGTGTGTGTGTGTGTGTGTGTGTGTGTGTGTGTGTGTGTGTGTGTGTGTGTGTGTGTGTGTGTGTGTGTGTGTTTGGGGAGGGTTGGGATGGGTGGGGGTGCTGGGGTTGGGGGGATGGTGTCCAGCCGTGGCAAGTATCTGTGTGCATTTCTTTGGGGAGGCAAAGAGCCGTTGTTCACTTATTTTGACACGCAGTACACACATGTGTATACACACGGACTGCTAACATCTTCAACTCAGACAGGAATGAATGAGATATAGCAGCTTAATAAGAAGGGTTTGAATAATTCTGGCCAATAGTTTTGTAAGTGGTGCTCCCGAGTCAAAATGGCTGCCCATTTTTTGTGTACTACATCATCCAATTTGTGTGATATGATACAAATACAATTTGTGCAATATGTTATGAATTTGTTATGCTTAAGATTCCGGAGTGCACCTTTTATAGCCAACCTCCACCCAGTCCTAGTTCCAACATTGCTCCAACCACTGTCATCCCACTCCACCCTGTCTATCTACCCAGAGATCAAAAGCAGATGGGTGAGAGTGGAACGGGGGAGAGAGAAAGTGAGGGAGGGAGGGAGGGAGGGTAGGGAGGGAGGGAGGGAGATAAAGGCAGAAAGGTCAGGCAGGGAGTGAGGGAACAGTCAGCCAGTCTCAGATGAAAGGAATCCCCCCAATCCTCTCAATGATAAACATGTGTCTCTGTCACCGTCTGTCCTCCAGTCTGATGATGCACGCCTCACAGGCGCTGTGTGTCCGACACACTGATGCTCCACACCAACACCTCTCCCTATCCACTTGGCCCCAGGAGTCACCACAGCACTAACCAAGGCATCTAACAACTCAACTCATCCCTCGATTTCCCTTCACCGCTAGACACCATGCCTCCTCTCCTCCACTATTTACTGCTCTCAGGCATGGTGTCATACTGAGTACCAGACGTTTAGGGATCTCTCTCTGCAGCCCTGTGTGTGTAACAGCAAATTAGGATCTCTGGTTGAAGGGGAGCAAGGGCTTTCAATACGAGGCTGGTGGTTTAGAGTGGGGCTCTATGGTAGTCTGTTGACTCATGGCCGTTCCTGGCCCCTCTCCATCGGCAACTGGCGGGCCTAAAATGAAGCAGGAGAAGTGGAGGGGGGAGAGGGGGTAGAGAAAGATGAGGGAGGGAGGGAGGGAGGGAGGGAGGGAGGGAGGGAGGGAGGGAGGGAGGGAGGGAGGGAGGGAGGGAGGGAGGGAGGGAGGGAGGGAGGGAGGGAGGGAGGGAGGGAGGGTTCTCTGAAACTTTAGAGGAGAAATCTGGGTAAACATTCTGATGCTTGTTGCTGTTGTTCTGGCAGAAAATACCTCTGCGCTGCCTTTACAACAAACATTGTGTGTGTGTGTGTTGTGTTTTTGGGTATGTGTGTGTTTTATGTACGCAGTTGTGTTGTGTCTTTATGTTATGTTAACTCACGTGGTTGTGGTGATGAGGATACTTATTTGTGGGAGGATACAGCAGTGTTGGAGCACAGATTCCCCCCTCTGCCCCCCTCCCCTCCTGGCCCGGCGTTGTAAAAGGACTCAGCATTTCATGTGAGCTCCAGCAAACATGGTTGTTTAACAGCTGTGGTCAACACGGCTGTGTGTACGGGGCATGGCTGTGTGTACGGGACACGGCTGTGTGTACGGGACACGGCTGTGTGTATGTGGCATGGCTGTGTCAGTAATGCTCTACAGACCGCCGGCGTGGAGCCACGACAACCACCACCACTCACCCACACTGAGCCTGGCACACACACACAAAGAAACACACACACACACATGCACACACAGACACATGCACAGTAAAGACAGTCACACACATTCATAGACTCACAGACTCTGGGTTATGGTTAAGGTTAGGGTTAGGAGTTAGGTTAAAGGGTTAAGGTTAGGGTTAGGAGTTAGGTTAAAGGGTTAAGGTTAGGGTTAGGAGTTAGGTTAAATGGTTGAGGTTAGGGTTAGGAGTTAGGTTAAATGGTTGAGGTTAGGGTTAGGAGTTAGGTTAAAGGGTTAAGGTTAGGGTTATGAGTTAGGTTAAAGGGTCAAGGTTAGGGTTAGGGGAAGGGTTAGGTAGCATGCAAATAGTTGCAAAGTAGTTCAAAAGTAGTAAGTAGTTGCTAATTAGCTCAAATGCTAAAGTTGTCTGTAATGAGATTCTCACACACTCAACGTTTGGGTTGTTAGACTTTCGCGTTATTTATGTTTCTGCCTTATACCTCTTAAATGTAACTAAATGTAATCTAAATAATCCCAAAAGTAATTATTGATCATGAGAGTGCCACAAACAGTAACTAGTAATGCTGCATACTCCAAGAAAGGATAACATCTCACCTTTCTGGTAAAAATAGTTATGAATTACAAAGGTGTAGTGACATTTGAGGACACAAGCTCAAGTACACAGTACAATTATGAAAAATAATATGAAATATTTTATATAATGTATTTCCTATTCAACAAAACTGTATAAATAAGACTTGAAATAACTTATATATTTTTCTAAATATAGCATAATACATTTATAAAACTTCTAACTATAAGATTTCAACTTCCTTATAACTGTAAAATACATACTTGTATATTTAGTGTTAGAGAAAATGTACATATTTTCTAAAGTTCTCGCTTGATCAAAACTTCTGCCCCCACCGCTGTGAACATCTCACAGAGTTCATGCTTGGCTTCCTAAACTTGTTAGTAACTCGCCTTTCATCTATATTAATATTGTCCATCTTTGACAAACAAAAAGTGTTTTTTGTTTAAAATCGCTGAATTATTTTAAATGACTGGCTATATATCGATCTCTGAATGCACTACGGAGATGAAACCACTCTCTCCTGCTGCGTTACGATGTAAGTATTCCAGCAGTGGCGTGTATACCATGGATGCCAAGGGAAGCCAGACTTCCCAAAAAATTACCAAGAAAAAACATACAAAATAATTTATCTTTCGTCTCTGTGTTTCACACATTTCCTTCAATTCGTAAGAGGCTGAATATATCTCCCTGGAGAAAGTATCAGAGCGAATGAAACAGCGCCCCTCTGTCTCAGTATGTGTATCTATCTGGTGCTGTCTGGTCAGAAAGAGTATGACATTGTTGCCGCCCGTAGCCTTGAATACAAGGGAAGCCAGCGAGCATCTGGACTCCCTTGATTTAAAAAAAATGATAATAATAGCCAATCAGCGTTGAGCTAAACTGAGGGAGCTCAGCTGTGAATGGTCCTGGCGCACCATAAAGTGTCAAGGGAAGACAGTTTAGATTTGGCTTCAGGCCAATCACATCACAAGCCAAACATCATTATTGACAGAAGAAAACTTTAATTGTTGCATCTCGTTGTGTTGAAATCGTTAAAATCGTCCCTTTCCTAAATTTTCCACGGATGGAGATTGAGATTTGGACTTGTGGTTTAACTTATTAATTCTCCATACTGGCCAATGATTATAATGGCGATTCTGATTCAACCATAAATTCATTCATTGTTGTGCCCCTGGCCTGAGATGATGGAAGTTCAATATGAAGCTAGATGTAATATGCTAACGTTAACTAGCTGGCCTGGTGCATCATTGCTCATAAAAGCAAGTTAGGCTAGCAAGCAAGTATTTTATCCAGGTAGCATAGGACATCAAAAACTAAAATCATGTACTGTATGACAGAGTCATAGACCGTTTAGGCAACATGAAAGAGGAGGATGGCATTAGTGTTTCTCTACAAGTAGGGTGAGTCAAGATGTTTTTCTACTTGCACGAATGCGCATAGAAATCAGTACCATGGACAGCCACATCATATTTAGCTTACATTGATTGGACTAAATCCTTTTTGGTATATTTGAGTTGTTACTGTATTAGACTAAGAAGGTGATTAGATGATGTTGAAATGGTGCTGGAATAGTGGAGGCAGCTCCAGTTTTCTTTGCTACTTGCGGTAACTCTCTTTGGTTCAAAATCAATAGTTATTTAGTCCGAAAATGTCGGGAACATTACCTTGCTTGACCATGCTGTTGGTCGTGTAATTGTTTGTAACATACCATATGTTTGGTCGACTTCACCAGACTGTTGATGCTCTCCGGTTTTGGAATGAAACAAATGGGTGGTTGAATTTGTTCTGCCACTGTGTCTTCTTATTGTCTCAGCGTGAGGCCTATATATCACGGTTGCAAGGCATATGAACTAACAGGTTATAGATCAAACAACACAATTATCACAACACAGGTTGTAATATGGATGTTTTTCTGCATTGCCTTCCCATGTGATTTTACCCACGCTACTGGATTCCAGGCAGTGGCTGTGATGTAGGGATCAGCCAGGAGTTGATGGACAGTCGGAAGAGCGAATAAAATGGTTGATGGGACATCCCAGCTTCAAGTGCTGTTAGATGTCACATCCGGCTTCACACAGGCAGAAGAGACATACTCCTTCCTGTGTCTGTGAGAATCAGGGCTACCACTCAATGCAAGCCATATGTTGGTCGGAATCATGCATGTCCCCAAAACAGGGGAATTTACATCTTTAAAGGAATACTTTGGGATTTTGGCAATGAGCAGGGGTGTAGTGACATTATTTAAGGCGAAGGAGCGTTTTGTTTTTACATAACATAATAATGTCCTCAATCAATGTTTGTACCGACAGATGTGGCCAGTTGAATAGCCTGTAATGATAGAATATGCATAAAATGCATCTTCCAATTGCAACATCAGCCTATGCCCACACCTACAGTGAGTGGCTTGCGAAAGTATTCACCCCCATTGGCATTTTTCCTATTTTGTTGCCTTACAACCTGGATTTAAACTAGATGTTTTGGGGGTTTGTATCATTTGATTTACACAACATGTCTACTACCACTTTGAAGATGCAAAATATTTTTTATTGTTAAACAAACAAGAAATAACACAAAAAAACTGAAAACTTGCATAGCGTGCATAACTATTCACCCCCCCGAAGTCAATACTTTGTAGAGCCACCTTCTGCAGCAATTACAGCTGCAAGTCTCTTGGGATATGTTTCTATAAGCTTGGCACATCTAGCCACTGGGATTTATGCCCATTCTTCAAGGCAAAACTGCTCCAGCTCTTTTAAGTCGGATGGGTTCCACTGGTGTGCAAATCATACCACAGATTCTCAATAGGATTGAGGTCTGGGCTTTGATTAGGCCATTCCAAGACATTTAAATGTTTCCCCTTAAACCATTCGAGTATTGATTTAGCAGTATGCTTAGGGTCATTGTCCTGCTGGAAGGTGAACCTCCGTCCCAGTCTCAAATCTCTGGAAGACAGAAACAGGTTTCCCTCAAGAATTTCCCTCTATTTAGCTCCATCCATCATTCCTTCAATTCTGATCAGTTTCCCAGTCCCTGCCGATGAAAAACATTCCCACAGCATGATGCTGCCACCACCATGCTTCACTGTGGGGATGGTGTTCTCGGGATGATGAGAGGTGTTGTGTTTGTGCCAGACATAGCGTTTTCCTTGATGGCCAAAAAGCTCAATTTTAGTCTCATCTGACCAGAATGCCTTCTTCCATATGTTTGGGGAGGGGAGTCCCCCACATGCCTTTTAGCGAACACTCTTTCGTAAAGCCCGGCTCTGTGGAGTGTACGGCTTGAAGTGGTCCTATGGACAGATACTCCAATCTCCGCTGTGGAGCTTTGCAGCTCCTTCAGGGTTATCTTTGGTCTTTTTGTTGCCTCTCTGATTAATGCCCTCCTTGACTGGTCCGTGAGTCTTGGTGGGCGGCCCTCTCTTGGCAGGTTTGTTGTGGTGCCAAATTCTTTCCATTTTTTAATATTGGATATAATGGTGCTCAGTGGGATGTTCAAAGTCTCAGATATTTTTTTATAACCCAACCCTGATCTGTACTTCTCCACAACTTTGTCCCTGACCTGTTTGGAGAGGTCATTGGTTTTCATGGTGCCACTTGCTTGGTGGTGTTGCAGACTCTGGGGCCTTTCAGAACAGGTGTATCTTCTGAAGTCTTCTGACTTCTGAAGGTAATTGGTTGCACCAGATCATATTTAGGGGCTTCATATCAAAGAGGGTGAATACATATGTACACACCACTTTTCTGTTTTTTATTTTTTAGACATTTTTGAAGCAAGTTATTTCCTTGAGTGGCCCAACCAGAGCCCAGACTAGAACCCAATCGAACATCTCAGGAGAGACCTAAAAATAGCTGTGCATCGACGCTCCCCATCCAACCTGACAGAGCTTGAGAGGATCTGCAGAGAAGAATGGGAGAAACTCTCCAAATACAGGTGTAGCTTCATACCCAAGAACACTCAAGGTTGTAATTGCTGCCAATGGGGCTTCAACAAACTACTTAGTAAAGGGTCTGAATACTTATGTAAATGTGATATTTACATTTTTAACAAATTTGCAAACATTTCTAAAAACATGTTTTTGCTATGTCATTATGGGGTATTGTGTGTAGATGTATGAGGGGGAAAACTATTTAATCCATTTCAGAATAAGGCTGTACTTTCCAAATGCACTGTACATCCTGCCTAGTGATGCGCTCTGTTGAGTTTTGCCTAATTATCATTTTTGGGGGACTATTCAGCTTTAGCTAACCATCCTAACGTCTCATTAGAAATGAGGAGGTGTTTTTTGTGTAACAGTAACTTTATAGGCCTACTATGCTATGGTATTATATTTGCTTATGTTATGTGAAATGCAAAATAATCATTCTGTAATGTTGCGAGACACTGATTCAGCTTTGATCTTTACTAAAAAAGCACCATTGTGAGAAGTGATCATCTTCTATTTGTAATAATAATGATGTGATGGTTATGACCATTAGGCAACAGATCCTAATGAGATTTTAAGCGATTGGAGGGCCCTTTGTGGTGCTGAAAGGACAGCGCCACTGTGCCAGGATTTCACAGTGATATTAAAGAACTTGTGGTGTTGAAGAATAGCTGAAAGATGGCTCTGCCATTCGGCCAATCCACAAATGAACAACAATCATTTGCAGTAGGCCTATAGCCTAATAAGCCCTATGACTACGTGTTATACCGTACCTTCAGAAAGTATTCACACCCCTTGACTTTTTCCACATTGTGTTGTGTTATGGTCGCCTGAATTGAAAATTGATTAAATTGAGATATTGTATCACTGGCCTTCACACAATACCCCATAATGTCAAAGTGGAATTATGTTTTTAAGACATTTTTATAAATTATTTAAAACTGAAAAGCTGAAATGTCTTGAGTCATTAAGTATTCAACATCTTTGTTATGGCAAGCCTAAATAAGTTTGGGGTATAAATAAACAAGTCATACACTACATAACCAAAAGTATGTGCTCGTCGCACATCTCTTTCCAAAATCATGGGCTTTAATATGGAATTGGTCCCCCCTTTGCTGCTATAACAGCCTCCACTTTTCTGGGAAGGCTTTACACTAGATGTTGTAACATTGCTGCGGGGACTTGCTTCCATTCAGCCACAAGAGCATTAGTGAGGTCTGGCACTGATGTTGGGCGATCAGGCTTGGCTCGCAGTCGGCGTTCCTATTCATCCCAAAGGTGTTCAATGGGGTTGAGGTCAGGGCTCTGTGCAGGCCAGTCAAACTCTTCCACACTGATCTCAACAAACCATTTTTGTCTGGACCTCAGTTTGTGCACTGGGCATTGTCATGCTGAAACAGGAAAGGGCCTTCCCCAAATGTGTTGCCACAAAGTTAGAAGCACAGCATTGTCTAGAACGTCATTGTATGCTGTAGCTTTAAGATTTCCATTTACTGGAACTAAAGGGCCTAGTCTGAACCATGAAAAACAGACACAGACCATTATTCCTCCTCCACCAAACTTTACAGTTGGCACTATGCATTCAGGCAGGTAGCGTGATTCATCACTCCAGAGAATGCGTTTCCACTAATCCAGAGTCCAATGGCGGCAAGCTTTACACCACCAGCCAATGCTTGGACTTATGCATGGTGATCTTAGGCTTGTGTGTGTACAGCTGTTCGGCCATGGAAACCCATTTCATGAAGCTCCCTTACGAACAGTTCTTGTGCTGACTTTGCTTCCAGAGGCAGTTTGGAACTCGGTAGTGAGTGTTGCAACCGAGGACAGAACATTTTTGCGCACTACGCGCTTCAGCACTTGGAGGTCCCGTACTGTGAGCTTTGTTGCTTCTAGACGTTTCCACTTCACAATAACAACACTTAGAGTTGACCGGGGCAGCTCTAGCAGGAAAGAAATTTGATGAACTGACTTGTGGGAAAGGTGGAATCCCGTGACGGTGCCACAATGAACGTCACTGAACTCAGATTTTGCCTTCATTGATTGTGACAGATATTGTTTTCCGTGACCATGTGTGCTGGACACTGTATATGGTACAGACAGCTGATTTCTGATTCCACTGTGACACCTCACTCTCTCTTGTGTAATACAGGAGCCTAGCGTAGAGTTTGTTAAGTGCTTTGAAAGAAAATGGGTTCCCGGTATTAAAACAACAACTACCAAATAATAGTGAATATTAATTAAGAGGGGCTTGGGCTCAGCAGCAGCAGGGAATGTAGTGAGATAGAGACGAAGAGGAGGATTGGTAAAATGACAAGGCCACCGTCAACTCCACAACAGCAGTACATTACACAGATCACACACAGCCATGTATTCTATACCCTAGATCAGAGGAGGGATCTCTTCCTTTACAACAACACTGAAATAAACAGCTTTAGAAACTGAGCGCGGCCGATGGGAAATTGCTTCCTCTGTGGTGAGACCCTGGCCATGGGGCAAGAGCTCAGGCCCCATGGTCAGCCCAGGCAGAGAGTAGGGCTGCAGTCTCAGCTCTCAGGCACAGATCTGAGGAGAGATAGCATCACGGTCAGGACAGGGTCAGAGTGGAGTGAGGTGAGGGTGAGAGGCTGCTGTGTCACCTCTGGGTCTAAAGGGGGGAGCTGGTGAGGAAAGGGAGCTATTAGGGCAGGAGGAGGGTATGTGTGTAGGGAGTGTATGGAGGGTGTTTGTGCCCTAATAGCTCCCTTTCCTCACCAGCTCCCCCCCCAGACCCAGAGGTGACACAGCAGCCAGATGCACCATGGGGACCAGACTGAGTCCCTTCTCAGGACCCACAATGCAATAGTAAAGAACAGTAAAGAATAGGATATACTGTGGTAGTACACGCTGATTCACATGATCCTAGCAGCAAGGGGTCATTGCTTCTCTATAGCTAACTGTTTGTTAAACAAGAACAAGAGGTCCACTGTAGCTTCAGTATGGTGAAATAGGAAACCACACTACATATGTGCATCATCAAACCTGCTCACTTGAAAGCTTGTGTGTCCCTACTCCATGGGTACAACCTGTGTGGTGCAGAAACACAATACCAATTTTCCACTGACCGTTGAGTCTCATGACTCAATCCCTAAAGGACACCTCCCTCCCTACCGTGAGTAATTGCCTCGTTTGTTAAAGTATCGGTTTCCTTACACTCCCTCCAGCCAATCTATAGCTCCCACATTTAGAGGCATCCTGCCTGGAAATGTGTGGACCACCTATCAGAAAAAAACCTATATGCTGTGATGCTGCCCAGTGCAGGGTCTGTGTCTGGGTGACTGACTCTGCCTGCCCCGGCCTATGGAGGCTTCTCTGTTTTAGGGACAGAAGGAGGAACAGGACTCCCCGTTCGAAGCAGGAAGGGAACGACTCATTGGATGCAATCAGCAGAAACCAGACAGCCCAACTTTACTCATAGGTTTACTATTGTACACACAGAAGGCCTGGGTCCAGAACAGGTAACCCTACCCCAGAATCCCCAGAACACTACCCTACAATTACCACATGTTTATATTGTTAAGGAGAACAGTTATGACACTTTGTTTTGTCCACTTAACCGACAACAGGAATGGATGTGGTTGAATTCTGTAGTTCGAAAATACAAGGGAGATACTAATCCAGCCTCTACTGTTGTCTGTGCATCCATCTTCACTGTACTGTACTCTTCAATGAATGGTTTCAGAACGGAGAACTCTGCCCTACTACAGAGGAGTTCCAATCTTGCTTACATCGCCTGTCTTTCTCTGCTTTTCCCCTCATTTGTAGACTTGGGGGATGATTAGTGGGCCATTGAAAACCACAATCCTGTGATTTGTTGGTCACCCTGACCACAGCTCCTCAGCGCTACACCGCGTCTGCCCTTGAGCCCAGCATGCTTTGTGTTTAAGCTGCAACTCTTACACGGGCCGTTCCCATGCACCAATTCTCCCTGTCAAGAGCTCCGCTCAGCTGTGGTCCAAACCAAATGTTTTTCCAAATAGAAGGGGAGTGCTAAAACTATTACTAATCTCAATCATAGTCATCATCATATTTCTGCATAGTGAGCAGTTTCTTCCCCGTGGCCGTGATGGCTGGCTTTCAGGCTGTGAGGTTATGGAAGCGGGGAGGGAGGGAGTGTTTGGCTGATGCAGGGGCAGCCTTGATGGAGAGAGGCAGCAGGGGGAAGTAGGGGTGGTGGGGGCAGTGCTGGTGACAACATTTACCGAACTGTGCTTCTGTTGTGGGGAGCCAGACAGACAACAGAGCTGCTTTAGCTCATGTCTCAAGAAGGGAAGAAAGGGACAGAGCAGAGAGGGACAGATCAGAGAGGGACAGAGCAGAGAGGGACAGACCAGAGCAGAGAGGGACAAACAAGAGCAGAGAGGGACAGAGCAGAGAGGGACAGAGCAGAGAGGGACAGACCAGAGCAGAGAGGGACAGACCAGAGCAGAGAGGGACAGAGCAGTGAGGGACAGAGCAGTGAGGGACAGAGCAGTGAGGGACAGAGCAGAGAGGGACAGAGCAGAGAGGGACAGACCAGAGCAGAGAGGGACAGACCAGAGCAGAGAGGGACAGACAAGAGCAGAGAGGGACAGAGCAGAGAGGGACAGAGCAGAGAGGGACAGACCAGAGCAGAGAGGGACAGACCAGAGCAGAGAGGGACAGACAAGAGCAGAGAGGGACAGAGCAGAGAGGGACAGAGCAGAGCAGAGAGGGACAGACCAGAGCAGAGCAGAGAGGGACAGAGCAGAGAGGGACAGAGCAGAGGAGAGAGGGACAGACCAGAGCAGAGCAGAGAGGGACAAAGCAGAGCAGAGAGGGACAGAGCAGAGCAGAGAGGGACAGACCAGAGCAGAGCAGAGAGGGACAAAGCAGAGAGGGACAGAGCAGAGCAGTGGAGAGCAGGGTACTGTTTACGCCTCTCTGTTATCATCCCTTTTCCAAAGCTTGCATGCACCACCTCACCCAGATGCATGTACTCAGCGAGCCAGACAAAACAACAAACAAACAAAACAGAACATGAGGTTCACACACCCTCTCCCCGCGTCCACACAAAACATGAGAAGGAATAAACCTTCTCGTAAATAAATGAGAGAGATTACATAAACATTCTAAATCTTGGACAACGCTCAAATCAACACAACCCAGAGCCTAACTAAAGAGTCATGAAATAATTATAGGCTTATGAGAGTAGTAAAAGGCCCCAGCTCTGATATGACATCCAGCTCTGTTCTCACCAATGGCCAGCACTGTCTTTACCCATTTTACCCCCCAGCAGCCACCATTACCACCAGCAACATACAGTACAGTAACCCTTACTGTTAATCACTATTATTATTCATCTACTACAGTATGCCCATAGGACACTTCCTGTCCTGATAAGTGTTAATGCACCAATCAGACCCATGGAGTTATGACTGTGTTATTATCATGAATGGGAGAGCCATCAGTGGTCGCTGCCCAATATGACTGACTCTACTCCCATTGTTTCCTTTTCGAACAGGCATTAAGGGATCTGGGATACACTTCAAGTGTCTCTCTTATAGTGGATCCTTTTGGAGAGCTTTGTGTTAAGGTTTGGTCTAAGGGGCTAGGGCTCTGTGTATTGTCAGGGTGTGAAGGTTATCTATGGTGAGAACTGTATCTAGGCTAGGTGTAACAGAGGGTAGAGGATTAGAAGAGCTGTTGATTCTACAGTACTGTAGGTTTAGGGTTTGGGCATGGGGGACGAGTTGTGGACTAATTAGGACCAGCAGTAAACAGGGAGCCTCTCTCATTGCCAGCCTGTTGGATAACTCATCTCTCTCTCTCAATTCTCATTCTCCCTCTCTCTTTCTTCCTGTCATCTCTGTCTGTCTGTCTGTTTCTCTCTCCCTCTGATCGTTCTCCATCGCTCCCTCTGTTTTTTTCACTTTTTCTGTCCATCATGCAGGTTGGGTTGGCTTGGCTCCCTGTCATGGATTGGCCAGTGGTGAAGGTGGGGTTATTGGGGGGGGGGGGGGGGGGGGGGGGGGTGTAGAGGTGTTGGCAGAAAATGTTGGGGGGGAAAGGGGTAGTCAGGAAGTGGAAAGAGAAGGCTCAAGTGTAGCCTTGTTAATGTAGATTAAATAATAAAAGGCTTCAGACTGGCTGTTACTTCATCTGCTTTCAATTCACACTCTCTGCTTCCAAGGTACTTTTGGACAGTCCTCTGGAGAGACCGAGAGAGAAAGGGAGAGAGGGTTGGAGAGACAGAGAGAGGGAGAGGGGATGCCAGGGGCTAACATGACGTATCATCTGACCACTGGAGGGGGGGGGGGGGGGGGGCTGGTACTGTGTGTGTATACTCTCTGTGTCTGTTTGTGTGTGTGTATGTGTGTGTGTGTTAGGTTTGTGCCTAATCATTAATTGAATTTTGAATTGAATTGGATACACCCCACAGGATGTACACTCTTAGAAAAATAGGTGCTACAGTATCTAGAACCGAAAAAGGTTATTCGGCTGTCCCCATAGGAGAACCATTTGAAGAACCTATTTTGGTTCCTGGTAGAACCCTTTCCACGGAAGATTCTACATGGAACCCAAAAGAGTTTTACCAGTAACCAAAAAGGGTTCTCCTATGGGGATAGCCGCAGAACCTTTTTTGAACCCTTTTTTCTAAGAGTGTAGAATTGGAGTTTGAGTGACAGGAAGTAGAACTTATACAGTGCAATTCAAAGAAATTCCACTCAGTCATAGAACATGAGAATTTCATTGAATCTGACAGGTCACACTTCCAGATACCAAAGAATATATCACATTTCTCTGGAAACAATATTTATATACTATTTTAACCAGAGTGCTTACGCTCTCAGAAAAAAGGTCCTATCTAGAATCTAAACGAGTTCTTCAGCTGTCCCTATAGGAGTACCCTTTGAAGAACACTTTTTGGTTCCAGGTAGAACCCTTTTGGTTCCAGATAGAACCCTTTAGGGTTCCATGTCAAACCCTTTCCACAGAGGGTTCTACATGGATCCTAAAAGGGATCTACCTTGAACCAAAAAGGGTTCTCATATGGGGACAGCCGAAGAACCCTTTTGGAACCCTTTTTTCTGAGAGTGTAGAATAGCAAATGATGTTTCCACCAACCATTCCATTTGTTTGGCTTCTTTTTGAAGGCTTTAGGGTCAACTTGAGGGTTAGACTAAATGTAAGTGATTTGTGAAATATAGTAACTTGGAATATTCAGATATATTTGTTTTCCTTGATCATTCATTTCTTTTCAGTTGGTTCATCCATATTTTATATGCATGTATATAGTGACATGTTTCATGTTTTATGTACAATATGTATATTTGTATAGACTACACCTAATATAGAATAGAAGAGGCACTGAATTCCATTATATTTCCTTTAATTCAATTCTGTATCAATTTAAGAATTGAACTGGAATTTATGAGACATTCTCAGTTCAACTTGGAATTGGGCACAACCCTTGTGTGTGTGAGAGTGAGAGGACATGGCTGAACAGCAGGGTTCTCTGACAGGCTGTCCAGTGAGGGGGAATCCACAAATATCCACAAATCATTTTCACCAAGAAAAAAACAGTTGTGTCTTTTGAAGGACATATTGTCAAGTGTCAGTGTGCAGCGGTGAGGATGGAGTCAGGCGCAGGACACAGAACTGAGTTAAATAACGTACTTTACTCAAAAAGCAACAACCATAAAATTCCACGCAGGGAAACCACACAATGACACAGCAGTCCAATAACACTCAACAAGGAACAAACACGCACAAAACATAATGAGAACCAGGGGGTTAAAAAGGGGAACTAATTATAACGCAATGGGAACCAGGTGTGTACAATCAAGACAAATGTAGATCGGTGGCCGTCGTCACCCGACCGTCGAACGCCGCCCGAACAAGGAGAGGCACCAACTTCAGCGGAAGTTGTGACACATATGTAGGATCTTAATTTGAGCCAGTTTGCTACAGCAGAAAAATTATCCTGCAGCAACAGGAAATGTGAATTATTATGTGGATTATAATTAATGGACATTTTTTGTAGGGGTTGATACATTTTTCGTTATTGCAAATCAAGTGTGACATTTTTAAGTGGAAATTACAAACTTTAGAAGACTTTTTAAACCTCAAATACACAACAAGTTTTCATTGGAAAATTCCTGCAGAAACAGGATGATAAAATGAAGATACGGCATCTGAATTGGTGTTCTTCCCAGCGCTCAGTGTGTGCTGTCGGGCCTGCAGTGGAGAGCTGAGCGGGGTTTGTGCCTCTCTTACACACTCTTTCTCAGGCAGCTTGTTCTCATTGGGGAGATGATTTCTAATCTGTCTTCAACGGATGTGCTGACAGAAGTTTTTTTTAAATATAATAAAATACATTGAAAATGACAGGGCAGCATGACCCTCAGGCGCCTTGTGATTCCCCATAACTACACCCCCCCCCCCCCCCACACACACATATTATCTCTGTGTATTTTTCACTGCCCTCAAGGTACAGCCTCTCCAGATTGACTGTGCTCCGTAAAATTTGACATTTCTCCCTCTGATTTGCCGTGAAATGGTGTGTTTGTCTGGGATTACGCTGCGTTAGTGTTTGGTGTCTGGAGGAGCCGTGACTGAGGGGAGTAAAGCCTGCCCTCTTCCCTTTGGCTGCTGCTGCTCGGTCAGACAGACACTGCACTGTACACTCAGCACACACACTGACTGCACCATAACACACAAACACACACACACATACACACAAACACACACTGACCGCCAATAACACTCAAACATACATACACACATACATACAAATACACACTGAACGCACCATAACACATAAACACACACACACACACACACACACACACACACACAAATACACACTGACCGCACGATAACATACATGCGTGGCACACACACACACACATACACACACTGATCGCACCATAACACATAAACACACACACACACACACACAAATACACACTGACCGCACCCTAACACACAAACACACACTGAACGCACCATAACACACAAACACACACACAAATACACACTGACCGCACTATAACATAAATGCGTGGCACACACACACACACACACACACACACACACACATAGACACAAGTAATGTAGAAAGGAGTGGGAGCAGAATGCAGGAAGGAGGAAGAGAAGATGAAAGCAAAATAAACAGGGTTCAGACAGACGGTGGTGGGAGGGAGAAGGCAACCAATCAGAGGAAGAAGAAGGAGAGGAGAGGGGAATGAAGAGAGAGGGTGAGTGATGTTGTTGATAACTGTGTGGAGGATCGAGGTCTGTCTGGATGGAAGAGTGAGGAGAGGAGAGGTGGGCTGGTGGAGGGCAATGCTGGGCCAGCTGTGCTCCAGACCTGATCGAAGAGGGGGCTGGAGGGATGGGGTGGGCAGGGGAAGAGCACAGAGGCTTTCTCTCCTGCTCTCCTGCTAACTATAAACACATGGCTTTCGCTCTCTCTATCCCCCCCTCTCTCAGTTTCACTCTTACCCCCCTTCACAAATGGACACACATGCACTACACACAGACATTAACTCATACATAATAGCCTTTCAATCATGCTCCTTTTATATGGAAATGCTGCAGTTATTTAAATGCTATACCATTCCATAGTCCTGTACACTACCCAGGCAATATGGAGCAAATTGAGAGAGCCGCTTATCAATCAGTGCAGGCTCCAGTAACGTCAGTCTGAACTGACACAGGCCCAAGATCAGATGTATGAGGCATGAGGACTTCACGTCATACTTCATCTGAGCTGTGTGTGAGAGATGGGCTGTACCTGGCACTGCCTTCACACACACACACAGCTCTGGTGACAGGAACCACTCAGCACAACCTCGGAGGAATTAAGTCTTGCAAAGGGACTGGTCCTACCCCCACACTGCTGCTCATATCCCCTGAATCTGCATTCGTTTTCTGGCCATGGCACAATTTATCTTCAATCACACACCAGATGATGTGCTACTCTCATGTTTCAGCAGGACCTAAGAACGGAACGTTGCAGAAATACAAATCATTCTTAGGGAATTACACTGTCTAAAGCTATTAAATGAACCAAAGCAGACTGCAAGATAAGAGAAAAGTGGCCCCTTGGTTGGAGCTGTATGTTTTATACATGCAGGAGTCTCCCTGGTCTTTCTGACTAAGGAATGAGTCCACTCATCTGGTTCTGATAGCATCACACATCATAATGGAGGCCGATGAAGCCCATGGGATTCAATAAGATAATTCCCTGGGAAAAGAGGAGCTATATGCAGAATGTGTTGGTGCTCACAGTACAGGCCTGTCTGTAGGCTGTGGGCTGCTGGCTTACACAGGTCAGGTCTTTCTGTGACCTAACAACGGTACTGCTATGTTCCTCTGCTCCTTTCTCTACACCCCCACCCCTTACCTCAACACCCAGCAGTGCTGAAAGACAGTAAGATTGAGCACTATTTCACCCCTTCTTTCTTATTTAATTCCTCCCACTCTGTCTTTCTCTTTTTCTCACACCATTCCTGGGTATTCACGGTGAAGAGGCAGCTGTTCTCCAGCTCAAACGATACTTTATTGTTTTCAAAATGTTCAGGCGGGAAGGAATGGATGAATGGTGTTGTATTTGGGCTGCTAAATCAAACAGCAGGGTTTGTTTGTGGACAAGTGTAAAGAGAGCCGGGTCGATCCCCCCACATGTTCTTATTTACTGGGCTGGGGGCTAGGGAGAGGGGCTTTGGAGCCAAGGCCAGGGTTTGGACTGAGAGAGATGGGGACTGAAGGAGAGCAAAGAGTGGAGGCTAGGAGACGGAGAGATTGACCAAGGGAGAAGGTCAGAAAGGAGGGATAAGAGAAAAGGATGAGGAGATTTGTCCCCCCGTCAGGCTGAGATGGTCCTGCAGAGTCCATCACCGGAGCCCCTGGGTTGGGAGAGAGAGGGGAGGGAAGAGAGAAGAGAGGGAGGAGGAAGGGGGCAGGAGAGGGGAGGAAAGAGAGAAGAGGGAGGCTTTCTGCAGAAGCTGGGAGCATCAGGCTACTGCCACTGGGATTGTCCCCAGGTAATCCCTGGGTTTCCTGGGCTGAGAGAGACAGAAGGGTGAGAGAGAGAGAGCAGGAGGGATAGAGTGGGAAGAAGAAAGATAGAGAGATAGGGAAAGTCAAAACCAGAAAGGATGTCTTCAAGGGACAATAGTTTTATGTGGCTGTGTGTGTGTGTGTGTGTGTGTGTGTGTGTGTGTGTGTGTGTGTGTGTGTGTGTGTGTGTGTGTGTGTGTGCGTGCGCGTGCGCGTGCGTGCGTGTGCATGTGTGCGTGCGTGTGTGTGCTTGCATGTCTAGAGTGGGTATTAACCAGGGTAAAGACTGTGTAAGGGACCCCCGGCTGTTGCTATGGCCAGATGTGATCAGCTGAAGGCATTGCTTACCTTCGAATAAGCGAAAGTTACACAAAAGAGGCGCCAAGGGGTTGTAAAAATATTTAGGCAATTCTTGGAAGTTGGAAATGACATTTGAAAGCATTGTTATGTTTTATAGCACTGACAGGTTACCGGGTTACCTAGAAAAAATACCATGTATGAGGGATAGCTGATAAAACTGTTGGAGACTATGGTGAAGCTACTACCAGCAGAGATTGTACAGACAACTTTGAAGTGTTCTTGTGCGTCACGATCTCCATTTCCTACAGTAATGTATTCAAGGTGTGTTTTAGACTGGATGTAAAAGATCAGACGACGTTGCTTTTGTGAAGAGCAATAATGACATGGTCAGTATGACATTCAAACAGGCATCAAGCAGACACTATAAAGATATTAGGTGAAAAGAAGAAATGTATACTTTTCAGACTTCTGTGATCAGACAGTAGACGGTGGGAGTTTAGGGGGGTTTAGAGGATTGTGACTTGGTGTCTTTTCATAGGCAGCGATGCACAGGTTCTCTCAGGCACGCACAAGCATGAACGCACACACATAGCCGCAGGAAGTAGGGGCGCTGAGGGTGCTGTAGCACCCCCTGACAAATCAGAATGAAAGAAAAATATGAATACATAAGTTATTTCTCAAAAGCAGTGGCCTGGGCATTTAATAGTCCTGTATTAGCTGACTGATATAGCCGTCTGTACCGCGGGCCAAAAACAACATCTGCACCTTCACCCCCAAACATCTTCCCGCGGCTATGTGCACACACACACAGACACACACACGCTTGCACGCTTCAACGAGATCACACACTCACAAAACCTATAGTATCCCCCGTAGCGGAGCCACTCAGCAGAGTGTGTGTATGATGATTCCCAACCCTAGTTAACTCTGGATGTTGTTACAGCCACGTTCACCCCCGTGTTCTCAGGCCACTATGAATCCCATTCCCTTTGGGCTAAGCCCCGTGCCTTCCCTGCGGAGCCCAGCTGAGCGTGTCCCTGGGTTAGGGGTCCGGGGTCTGCTGATGAAACACAACCACCGCTAGGAGCTCCCAGGGGGAGGCAGGCAGTGGAGAGGAACAATACCTTAAGCTGTTTTCTATGTATCTTGATCAGTGGTGATTAAATATCTGTGAGCAGACTTCTTCAAATACTTCTCAGATCTCTTGCCTGATGCTGGCAGACCTCTCCATGCTTCTCATGCCGCTCATGCACCTGTGCCTATCCAACATTAGACCCAGTGCCCACCTCCAGTAATGATGCCTCCCTACCCTGACCACTCCTCCAGAGAAAATACCCCCCCTCCATTTGCATAACACATGTTTCATTAGAACCTGCCCTTATTTGTTTAACATTCTCTACCTCTCTCTTTCTCTCTTTATTTCACTCTTCATTTATTTTGTTCTGTTAATGTACTTTGAGAGGGTAGAAGGGTGCCCCATTCCTCAGTCTCAGTGGAGAAAAAGAGAGAGAGAGAAAGAGAGTGTGTGTGAGAGAGAGAGAGAGAGAGAGAGAGAGAGAGAGAGAGAGAGAGAGAGAGAGAGAGAGTAGGAAAAAGAGTTTGAGTTTTAACACCTATTTTCAAAGAGTGAATGAGAGAGAAAGAGAGAGAAAGAAAGAAAGAGAGTGAGAGGAGTGAGGTAGTTGACATGAGCGAGCTGTCCAACACCTTGTCAACAGCACCTACTCGTTACATGTTATAACAGCATAAAAGTCTCAGAGGGAAAACCAGGAACACTAATGCTAACAAACAGCCAGAGTCTAATACACTTCAAGGTCAATTGCTTCTATGCACACACGTGTTGATAAATGTGGGGGTTTTCTGCTCCTTCTCCTTTTTGGAAAAGAATGTTAACGTTCTCTCGTTTTTTTCTATCTCTCTTTCTTTCCACAGACCACTAATGAAATTTTGGAATGCTGACGTTCCAAGACTGTCAGCGTGGAGCACTTTCCAGCTTGGATCTTTATGCAATCTTTCCTAAATGATAATTTGAGGTTCTCACGAAGGCGTTGTGATAAGTAACCTGTGTGAAGTGACGTGTGTTGATAAATCACATGCGATAATCACCACCCACTTCTGCAAGGTACTGTGATGTCTGTGATGTCAGGGGTCTAACCTGTGACAACCTGTCCCTTAGGCAGAGAGAGAAATCAAATCTAATTAAATCAGATTGTATTTGTCACATACACATGGTTAGCAGATGTTAATGCGAGTGTAGGGAAATGCTTGTGCTTCTAGTTCCGACAGTGCAGTAATATCTAACAAGTAATCGAACAAATTCACAACAACTACCTTATACACACAAAAGTAAAGGGATGAATATGAATATGTACATATAAATATATGGATGAGCCATGGCCGTGCGGCATAGGCAGATGCAGTAGATGGTATAGGATACAGTATATACATATGAGATGAGTAATGTAGGATATGTAGACATTGTTAAAGTGACGTTTTTTAAGTGACGAGTGACACCTTTATTGAATCCATTTATTACATTTATTAAAGTGGCAAGAGATTTGAGTCTGTATGTTGGCAGCAGCTACTCTATGTTAGTGATGTCTGTTTAACAGTCTGATGCAAACTAACACTAAGGACAATCACCCACGACAAACTCAAAGAATATGGCTGCCTAAATATGGTTCCCAATCAGAGACAACGATAAACACCTGCCTCTGATTGAGAACCACTTCAGACAGCCATAGACTTAACTAGAACACCCCACTAGCTACAATCCCCATACATACACACCACATACAAAAACCCATGCCACACCCTGGCCTGACCAAATAAATAAAGATAAACACAAAATACTTTGACCAGGGTGTGACAGAACCCCCCCCCTAAGGTGCGGACTCCCGAACGCACCTCAAAACAATAGGGAGGGTCCGGGTGGGCGTCTGTCCATGGTGGCGGCTCCGGCGCGGGACGTGGACCCCACTCAATCAATGTCTTAGCCCCTTCTCCTCGCGTCCCTGGATAGTCCACCCTCGCCGCCGACCATGGCCTAGTAGTCCTCACCCAGAACCCCACTGGACTGAGGAGCAGATCGGGACTGAGGGGCAGCTCGGGACTGAGGCAGCTCGGGACTGAGGGGAAGCTCAGGAGTGAGAGGAAGCTCAGGAGTGAGAGGAAGCTCAGGAGTGAGAGGAAGCTCAGGCAGGTTGATGAATCTACCAGATCCAGGCTGGCTGGTGGTTTCGGCAGATCCTGGCTGACTGGCAGATCTTGGCTGACTGGCAGATCCTGGCTGACTGGCAGATCCTGGCTGACTGGCAGATCTGGAAGAGTCTGGTCGACTGGCAGATCTGGAAGAGTCTGGTCGACTGGCAGATCTGGAAGAGTCTGGTCGACTGGCAGATCTGGAAGAGTCTGGTCGACTGGCAGATCTGGAAGAGTCTGGTCGACTGGCAGATCTGGAAGAGTCTGGTCGACTGGCAGATCTGGAAGAGTCTGGTCGACTGGCAGATCTGGAAGAGTCTGGTCGACTGGCAGATCTGGAAGAGTCTGGTCGACTGGCAGATCTGGAAGAGTCTGGTCGACTGGCAGATCTGGAAGAGTCTGGTCGACTGGCAGATCTGGAAGAGTCTGGTCGACTGGCAGATCTGGAAGAGTCTGGTCGACTGGCAGATCTGGAAGAGTCTGGTCGACTGGCAGATCTGGAAGAGTCTGGTCGACTGGCAGATCTGGAAGAGTCTGGTCGACTGGCAGATCTGGGAGAGTCTGGTCGACTGGCAGCTCTGGCTGCTCCATGCTGACTGGCTGCTCCATGATGACTGGCAGCTCTGGCTGCTCCATGTTGACTGGCTGCTCCATGCTGACTGGCAGCTCTGGCTTCTCCATGCTGACTGGCTGCTCCATGCTGACTGGCAGCTCTGGCTGCTCCATGCTGACTGGCTGCTCTGGCTGCTCCATGCTGACTGGCTGCTCCATGCTGACTGGCTGCTCCATGCTGACTGGCGGCCCTGGCTGCTCCATGCTGACTGGCGGCCCTGGCTGCTCCATGCTGACTGGCGGCCCTGGCTGCTCCATGCTAACTGGCAGCTCTGGCGGCTCCTTGCAGACTGGCAGCTCTGGCGGCTCCTTGCAGACTGGCAGCTCTGGCGGCTCCTTGCAGACTGGCAGCTTTGGCGGCATCCTGCAGACAGGCAGCTCTGGCCGCTCCTTGCAGACTGGCAGCTCCTTGCAGACTGGCAGCTCTATGCAGACTGGCAGCTCCTTGCTAACTGGCAGCTCTATGCTAACTGGCAGCCTTGAGATAGAAGCTGTTTTTCAGTCTCTCTGTCCCAGCTTTGATGCACCTGCACTGACCTCACCTTCTGGATGATAACGGGGTGAACAGGCAGTGGCTCGGGTGGTTGTTGTTCTTGATGATCTTTCTGGCCTTTCTGTGACAGAGTGGTGTAGGTGTCCTGGAGGGCAGGTAGTTTGCCCCCGGTGATGCATTGTGCAGACCGCACTACCCTCTGGAAAGCCTTGCGGTTGTGGACGGATCATTTGCCATACCAGGATGCTCTCAATTGTGCATCTGTAAAAGTTAGTGAGTGTTTCAGGTGGCAAATTTCAACAGCCTCCTGAGGTTGAAGAGGCACTGTTGTGCCTTCTTCACCACACTGTCTGTGTTGGTGGAATATTTCAGTTTGTCCGTGATGTGTACGCCGAGGAACTTAAAACTTTCCACCTTCTCCACTACTGTCCCGTTGATGTGGATGGGGGGGTACTCCCTCTGCTGTTTCCTGAAGTTCACAATCATCTCCTTTGTTTTGTTGATGTTGAGTGAGAGGTTATTTGTCCTAACACCACATTCTGAGAGCCCTCACCTCCTCCCTGCAGGCTGTCTCGTCATTGTTGGTTATCAAGCTTACCACTGTAGTGTCATCTGCAAACTTGATGATTGAGTTGGAAGCGTGCATGGCCACACAGTTATGGGTGAACAGGGAGTACAGGACAGGGCTGAGAACGCACCCTTGTGGGGCCTCAGTGTTGAGGATCAGCGGGGTGGAGATGTTGTTTCCTACCCTCACCACCTGGGGGCTGCCCGTCAGAAAGTCCAGGACCCAGTTGCACAGGGTGGGGTCGAGACCCAGGGTCTCAAGCTTAATGACTAGTTTAGAGGGCACTATGGTGTTAAATGCTGAGCTGTAGTCAATGAACATCATTCTTACACAGGTATTCCTCTTGTCCTCTTGGGACAGGGCAGTGTGCAGTCTGACGGCGATTGTATCGTCTGTGGACCTATTGGGGCGGTAAGCAAATTGGAGTGGGTCTAGGGTATCAGGTAGGGTGAAGGTGATATGATTCTTGATTAGTCTCTCAAAGCACTTCTTGATGACAAAAGTGAGTGCTACAGGGCGATAGTCATTTAGTTCAGTTACCTTTACTTTCTTGGGAATAGGAACAATGGTGGCCACCTTGAAGCATGTGAGCACAGCAGACTGGGATAGGGATTGATTGAATATGTCCGTAAACACACCAGCCAGCTGGTCTGCACATGCTCTGAGGACGCAGCTAGGGATGCCGTCTGGGCCGGCAACCTTGTGAGGGTTAACACGTTTAAATGTTTTACTCACGTTGGCCACGGAGAAGGAGAGCCCACAGGCTTTTTTCATCTGAAGGACAGCCACTCTGTCTGTCAACACTCACACACACACAATACACACACACACACACACACACACACACACACACACACACACACACACACACACACACACACACACCAGTGGGGATCGATTCCGTTTAAGACTAGGGAGGACAATTCTTTTTTTTTATGAGCACGGCCTTAATTCTTTTGGAACATATTGGATGACTGTCATTCCTATTCCATTCACCCAGCACAATGTATCATTGATAGGTTTAGGCTCTACATGATACTCTAATTTTTCCTCCAGGCGTGTCGCTTGGCATTCAGGCCAAACAGTTCAATCTTGGTTTTATCAGACCAGAGAATCTTGATTCTCATGGTCTGAGAGTCTTTCGGTGCTTTTGGCAAACTCCAAGCGGGCTGTCATGTGTCGTTTACTGAGGAGTGGCTTCTGTCTGGCCACTACCATAAAGGCCTGATTGGTGGAGTGTTGCAGAGATGGTTGTCCTTCTGGAAGGTTCTCCCATCTCCAGAGAGGAGCTCTGTCAGAGTGACCATCAGGTTCTTGGTCCCCTCCCTGACCAAGGCCCTTCTCCCCTGACTGCTCAGTTTGGCCGGGCGGCCAGCTCTAGGAAGAGTCTTGGCGGTTCCAAACTTCTTCCACTTACGAATGATGGAGGCCATGGTGTTCTTGAGGACCTTCAATGCTGCAGAAATGTTTTGGTAAACTTCCCCAGATCTGTGCCTCAACACAATTCTGTCTCAGACCTCTACGGACAATTCCTTGGACCTCATGGCTTGGTGTTTGCTCTGACAGGCACTGTCAACTGTGGGACCTTATAAAGACAGGTGTGTGCCTTTCCAAGTCATGTCCAATCGATTGAATTTGCCACAGGTGGACTCCAATCAAGTTGTATAAACATCTCAAGGATGATCAATGGTAAAGGTATTTCTGTTTTTTATTTTTAATACATTTGCTGAAATGTAAAAATAATAATAATAATTCACCTTGTCAATATGGGGTATTGTGTGTAGATTGCTGAAGTTTTTATTCTTTTATTTAATCCATTTTAGAATAAGGCTGTAATGTAACAAAATGTGGAAAAAGTCAAGGGGTCTGAATAATTTATGAAGCTCTCTCTTGCTCTTTCTCTTGCTTCTCCTTCATTTAAAAATAAATAATTTGTTAAAAACTGTTCAACTATTGTCTTTCTCTCTCTTTGAGTCAACTACTCACCACATTTTATGCACTGCAGTGCTAGCTAGCTGTAGCTTATGCTTTCAGTACTAGATTATTTATCTGATCCTGTCACGTTCTGACCTTTATTTCCTTTTGTTTTGTCATTATTTAGTATGGTCAGGGCGTGAGTTGGGGTGGGCAGTCTATGTTTGTTTTTCTATGATTTGGGTATTTCTATGTTTCGGCCTAGTATGGTTCTCAATCAGAGGCAGGTGTCATTAGTTGTCTCTGATTGAGAATCATACTTAGGTAGCCTGGGTTTCACTGTGTTTTTGTGGGTGATTGTTCCTGTCTCTGTGTTTGCACCAGATAGGACTGTTTTGAGTTTTCACATTTCTTGTTTTTGTTAGTTTGTTCATGTGAAGTGATTGATTAAAACATGAATCAAAACAACCACGCTGCGCTTTGGTCCGCCTCTCGTTCAGATGAAGAAAACCATTACAGAATCACCCACCACAACAGGACCAAGCGGCGTGGTAACGGGCAACGGAAAAAGCAGCAGCAGGAGAAGCAACAGAGGCAGCAGTCAGCCAGGGGCCGCCAGGGCCGCCAGTCAGCCAGGGGCCGCCAGTGCCGCCAGTCAGCCAGGGGCCGCCAGAGCCCCTCAGCCCAGAGCCGCCGCCCCTCTGTCCCGAGCCGCCGCCCCTCTGTCCAGAGCTTCCGCCACTCTGTCCCGAGCTGCCGCCCCTCTGTCCCGAGCTGCCGCCCCTCTGTCCCGAGCAGCCGCCCCTCTGTCCCGAGCAGCAGCCCCAAACATTTCTTGGGGGGGGGGGGCTAACAGGGAGTATGGCTATGCCAGGTAGGAGACCTGTGCAAACTCCCTGTGCTTACCGGGGGGCTAGAGAGACCGGGCAGGCACCGTGTTATGCAGTGGTGCGCACGGTGTCCCCAGTGCGGGTGCATAGCCCGGTGCGGTATATTCCAGCTCCGCGTATCGGCCGGGCTAGAGTGAGCGTCGAGCCAAGTGCCATGAAGCCGGCTCTACGCATCTGGCCGCCAGTGCGTCTCCTTGGGCCGGCTTACATGGCACCAACCTTGCGCACGGTGTCCCCGGTTCGCCTGCATAGCCCAGTGCGGGCTATTCCACCTCGCCGCACTGGCAGGGCGACCGGGACCATTCAACCGGGTAAGGTTGGGCAGGCTCGGTGCTCAAGAGCTCCAGTGCGCCTGCACGGTCCGGTCTATCCGTCACCACCTCCACGCACCAGCCCTCCGGTGGCAGCCCCCCGTACCAGGCTGTCTCTCCGGCCCATCCTTACAGGGGCTCCCGCCTCTCCGGCACTACCAGAGCCTTCCTCCTCTCCAGCGCTGCCGGAGTCTCCCGCCTCTCCGGTGCTACCAGAGCCTTCCTCCTCTCCAGCGCCGCCTGAGCCACCCGTCTGCCTAGCGCCGCCAGTGCCGCCCGTCTGCCCAGGACCGCCAGTGCCGCCCGCCCAGAGCCGCCGCCCCTCTGTCCCGAGCAGCCGCCCCGCTGTCCCGAGCAGCTGCTCCTCTGTCCCGAGCAGCTGTCCCACCTCTGTCCCGAGCTGCCCCACCTCTGTCCTGAGCTGCCCCTCTGTCCAGTGGGGTCATTGAGAAGGGTGGCCATGGTGAGAGAGCCACGGAGGCGGACAATAAGTTGGACTAAGACAATGGTGAAGTGGGGTCCGCGTCCCGCGCCAGAGCCGCCACCGCGGACAGACGCCCACCCAGACCCTCCCCTATAGGTCAAGGTTTTGCGGCCGGAGTCCGCACCTTTGGGGGGGGGGTACTGTCACGTTCTGAACTTTATTTCCTTTTGTTTTGTCATTATTTAGTATGGTCAGGGCGTGAGTTGGGGTGGGCAGTCTATGTTTGTTTTTCTATGATTTGGGTATTTCTATGTTTCGGCCTAGTATGGTTCTCAATCAGAGGCAGGTGTCATTAGTTGTCTCTGATTGAGAATCGTGTTTTTGTGGGTGATTGTTCCTGTCTCTGTGTTTGCACCAGATAGGACTGTTTTGAGTTTTCACATTTCTTGTTTTTGTTAGTTTGTTCATGTGAAGTGATTGATTAAAACATGAATCAAAACAACCACGCTGCGCTTTGGTCCGCCTCTCGTTCAGATGAAGAAAACCATTACAGATCCTTTGATTGGGTGGACAACATGTCAGATCATGCTGCAAGAGCTCTGATAGGTTGGAGGTCATCCACTGGATGTTGTCATAATTACTGTGTAAGTCCATGAAAGGGGGTGAGAACCATGAGCCTCCTAGGTTTTGTATTGAAGTCAATGTACCCAGAGGAGGACGGAAGCTAGCTGTCCTCTGCCTACACTACACTATGGTTATCACGCCCTGACCTTAGAGAGCCTTTTTATTTCTCTATTTGGTTAAGTCAGGGTGTGATTTGGGTGGGCATTCTAGTTTGTCTGTTTCTTTGTTGGCCGGGTATGGTTCCCAATCAGAGGCTATCGTTGTCTCTGATTGGGAATCATACTTAGGCAGCCTTTTGTGGGTAACTATTTATTTTCTGTGCACCATGGTTGCGTCATGTTTGGTTTCTGTTTACCTGTTTTTTGTGAAGGTTTCACTCCGATTAAAGATGTGGAATTACATGCACGCTGTGCCTTGGCTCATTTATGACAGGGAGTTTGAAGACAGTGAACGTGACAATGGTACAACCCTATAGAGTGCTGTTGAGGCTACTGTAGACAATCATTGCAAAACAGTGTTAAAATAAATTATTTGGTGACATTAATATATTTAGTATTGTTTTATCTAAAAAAAAGTTTTATGTTTAACATGTAATTTTTTTTTTAAATTCATTGAGGACAATGGTCCTCCCCTTCCTCTGCTGAGGAGCCTCCACACACACACACACACGCATGCACGCACGCACGCACGCACGCACACACCCACACGCACGCACGCACGCACGCACGCACACACACACACACACACACACACACACACACACTCATTCAACACATCACAGCGAAGGCGCTATGGCAACAGCACAGAGATGTGCAGTCTCCGCAGTGTGAGAACAATATTGACTTACCACACCTCACCACTCACAGCCCCCTTTCCAAAACTCCCTCCACCCCCTTCCTCACTCCCTCACTCCTTCCCTCTTCCTCCACCAGGTCCAGAGTGTCTGGTGCAGTTTTCTGTATTTAAGGAAAGTCCCAGCACTGGCAGCAGTACAGAGGGGCTGGTGCTCCCTACCTCAGCCCGAACCTCAGCCCTCTTTCTACCCAGGGCCTGCTCTGGCATTGCTCTTGGCAGCAGTACAAAGCCCTGGGCAGGCATAGAGCCGTGTAGGTCAAGGGCTTGGGCAACGCCAACACACATATGTGCCTGAGCTCGCCAGGCATCACCCTCCAATGTGATCTGGCGTGGGGGAAGGAAATTAAGACAATAAAGCAAGCAGACGTGAGATAGGAATAAATATATGAGGTATTGTCATTATGGAGCCGGCAGGGGGTCCTGGAGCGGGAATGAAAGCATATTTGCCGTTATGGCCACAGGTTTGATCAAGGCCCATTTTGGATTACCGCTTTGGCAGGAGGACAGCACGCCGCTGCGCTCTCAGCTGAAAATAGATTCTGTGAAATACGTCTAATAAAATAAATAAGATTACTCACCTCTCTCCTTACAGTGTGAGAGGCTGAGTGAGGTCCTGGGGTAGGTTGCGTGCGATTGGGAAAGATGAGAAGAAGTTAGAGAGTGGACTGAGGGAGGGAGGAAGGGAGGAACGAAGAGGGAATGGGAGAGAGAGGCATCCCTGCTGTCAGCTCTCCAGTGTTTTCTCCCCTCGTTAGAACAGAGGCACCCTATTGAGGCACTGCCTGGAAGACTGGTTAGCAAATACAATGACCTCAGACTACACCAACTAGAGAAAGAGAGAGAGAGAGAGAGAGAGAGAGAGAGAGAGAGAGAGAGAGAGAGAGAGAGAGAGAGAGAGAGAGAGAGAGAGAGAGAGAGAGAGGATTAGGGTGTGCTGAGCTCATTGTTAAGGTTACTAACATTTTAAGCAACATTCAATAAGGCAATACAATAAGGCATTTATCAGTTCAAGAAGTGATTGCAAAAACACAACATAATTGTGTGAATTATTACATATAACTCAGAGTGCGTTGAATTCGGGATAGATCAGTTGCACAGCTGTATGCCTTAAGCCTACACACAAATCATGCGGATGGGCTGTCGACCATCAGTATTTACCATAGCCATCACTTTTCTTTACTGACCCGGCTGGAGGCAATTAGGAATAAAGGGCTGTATGGAGAAGTAAATAGCGGTGATATACAGTATACATGCATACTGTACATACGTACGTCATCAAGGGTGCAAATCAACTGACCGCACCATCATAGGATATGAATGTGTCAGTGGGCGGAATCTGAGATAGCCTGAAACTCAACCCTCTGTACTCTGAGTAAACCACTCTCTCCCTCGCACCCTCCACCTAGCGCTCCTGTCAGAACACTTATCCCTGATTGACAGCTGGCTGGGGGCTGCCAGGCCAGTCAGAGGTGGGTGTGGGAGTGAGGGGGCGGGAGCTGGGAGGGTTAACCCATGGTTTCTGGTACAGCTGCAGTGTCGCTGGGCCCGCTGGCTGCTGCACGCCATAAATTATCTCTGAAGAGGGTTTACTTTTTATTTTAATGGGGGCTGTAAATTTACGTTGTTGAGGCCCTGAGAGAACTATTTTTAAAGGGGCACTCTCTGTCTTTTCAGCTCTCCCTTCTATTTCCCTGAGAGAGAAGAGGGGTGGAGACACTGGAGCTCTGCCATCCGTCTTGTGGTCTTTTTTACCTGCAGCCAGTTTGCACTTGATGGGCAACATTAGGAAACTAATAGAAATAAGCTTCTGTAAACTATACATCATACAGTACAGTACAGTGCAGTATGTGTATGCTTGTATGCTTGTGTTAGTGTGAGTCATAATACAGGGAGACTTCCAGTAGTGCTGTTCTGCTCTAACAGTTCCTCCCTCCTCCCTCTGCAGGTGCTGTTTGCTCTGAACCAGACCCTGCTGCAGCATGAGAGTGTGAGAGCAGGCAGTCTGCAGGGCTCCTTCACCACAGAGGACCTCATCACACACTATAACTGTGGAGACCTCAGCTCCATCATCTTCAACCATGACACTTCACAGGTACGTCCACCAGGGCTAGAAGACCCAGTGGGGCTAAAACCGTGTTATTCCATTGTGGTCCTGAAGATACAGGCTTTTGGTCACACCTTACCATCAAGCTCTGACCTACTGTGACCGCACACTATGGTTTTGGGGCGGCAGGTAGCCTAGTGGTTAGAGCGTTGGGCCAGTAACCAAAAGGTTGCTAGATTGAATCCCAAAGCTGACAAGGTAAAAATCTGTCGTTCTGCCCCTGAACAAGGCAGTTAACCCACTGTTCCTAGGCCGTCATTGTAAATATGAATTTGTTCTTAACTGACCTAGTTAAATAAAAAAATACAAAAATGGTTGTCACACACCATGTACTATAAATCCTCTATGGTCATACCAGCTACAGTATGATCATATTTCAACAGTCAATAATAATGTATGTATATGTTGTCACATGACTACACACATGATTATCACTGGCTGGGGGATAATATAAGCACTGTTTAGGAGTCTGAACTAGGGTCAATTCAGCATATTACAATCACTTTACCTTCACGGGTGTATTATTTGGTCCAGACAAATGATGCAATAAGACATTATCTTCTATATCCTTGGCCCCTAAAGACCATGCCTCCTACAGTTGTCTGCATCGTCCCTCCACTAAATCAGTCCAGTTAGCCTTGGTTCTTTATATAATAATAACACAGAATTAACATTCCATACCACATGCTATAACCATCTAATGGTTGATGGCGGTGCCTGGCCGAGCTGATCTATGGCAGGCCTTATGAACTCTTCCGGAGTAGCAGGTGTTCCCTGATAAATGGATGGTAATCCCCTGCTCCTATGCTCTCCCAGCTCCATCTTCATCTACTTGGGGCCTGATGGGCCGCAGGGGGGAGAGGTTAATGCAGACGGCCTCCTCAGTCCTAGCCTCAGCCTATCCACCAGAGAGTGTAGCGCAACTAGGAGGTTCAAAGGGAGCAGGCTTGAGGAGGCCTCGGCCAGGGCCGCGACCAGAAGTGAGGAAGGGAGGAAATATTTCCCTGTCATTTCTCATTTCCTGAGCAGCCAGTATAGAGTGCAGCTAATAGGCCTTCCTGTGATAGGTTATCTGCATGTGGTTACCCCCCCCCCCCCCCCCCCTTAACCCCCTCCCTTTGACCATTATTAATTGCTCAAGCGGTCCTCATTCATCAGAGAACCGCTGAGGCCTCCCCCCTCACTCTCTTTACTTTACTTTTCTCTGATTCTCCTTCTCTAGCCCAGTCACTCCCATAGGCCTCACTAGTGCTAACCAGAGCAGAGAGAGAGAGAGAGAGAGAGAGAGAGAGAGAGAGAGAGAGAGAGAGGGGGCAAGAAAGAGACAGAGCAAGAAAGAGGCAGGAGAAAAGAAGAGAGAGGGAAGATTTGAGGGAAAGGGTATTTAGAAAGAGGAAGGAGAAAAGTTTTGTATTTTTTTCATTGGGGGGTGGTTACAGGCACAATATTTACACTTAAATAATTTCATATTCCATATATTTTCAATTCATTATTTACCTGTGGACTGCCACTCAGAAGAAGAAAAATGTAATAAAAAATAGAACATTACAGTAAGTGCATAACTGCTAAGTCTTTACTTACTTCAGTATAAACAGGAAGAAAAAGCTAAATAAAAGTTGAGCCTCCACCCCCGACCCCCATCCCATTCCACCAACCTGTCTCCACCCCCAACCCCCCATCCCATTCCCCCAACCTGTCTCCACCCCCAACCCTCATCCCGTTCCCCTAACCTGTCTCCACCCCCAACCCCCATCCCATTCCCCCAACCTGTCTCCACCCCCAACCCCCCCATCCCATTCCCCCAACCTGTCTCCACCCCCAACCCTCATCCCATTCCTCTAACCTGTCTCCACTTCCAACCTCCAATCTCGTTCCCCTAACCTGTCTCCACCCCCAACCCCCCATCCCATTCCCCCAACCTGTCTCAACCACCAAGTCCCAATCCCATTCCCCTAACCTGTCTCCACCCCAACCCCCATCCCATTCCCCCATCTTGTCTCCATCCAACCCCCCACCCCATTCCCCCAACCTGTCTCCATCCAACCCCCCATCCCATTCCCCTAACTTTCTCTACCCCCAAACCCCCTATTCAATTCCCCCAACCTGTCTCCACCCCCAACCCCCAATCCCATTCCCCTAACCTGTCTCCACCCACAACCCCCCATCAGAATCCCCAAACTTGTCTCAACCACCAAGCCCCAATCCCATGCCCCTGCCCTGTCTCCACCCCCAACCCCCCATCCCATTCCCCAAACCTGTCTCCCCTGCCAACCCCTCATCCTATTCCCCTAACCTGTCTCCACCCTCAACCCCCATCCCATTCCCATAACCTGTCTCCAACCCCCATCCCATTCCCCCAACCTGTCTCCATCCAACCCCCATCCCATTCCCCTAACTTTCTTTACCCCCCAAACCCCCTATTCCATTCCCCCAACCTGTCTACACCCCAAACCCCTCATCCCGTTCCCCTTACCTGTCTCCACCCTCAAAATCAAATCAAATCAAATGTATTTATATAGCCCTTCGTACATTAGCTGATATCTCAAAGTGCTGTACAGAAACCCAGCCTAAAACCCCAAACAGCAAGCAATGCAGGTGTAGAAACACGGTGGCTAGGAAAAACTCCCTAGAAAAGCCAAAACCTAGGAAGAAACCTAGAGAGGAACCAGGCTATGAGGGGTGGCCAGTCCTCTTCTGGCTCTTCTGGCCATCCTGAGACAAGGCCGAGTATAGCCCACAAAGTCTAGGCGCCAACCCAGACAGGAATATCACATCAGTGACTCAACCCACTCAAGTGACGCACCCCTCCTAGGGAAGGCAAGAAAGAGCACTAGTAAGCCAGTGACTCAGCCCCTGTAATAGGGTTAGAGGCAGAGAATCCCTGTCATCCCATTCCCCTAACCTGTCTCAACGCCCGACCCCCCATTACATCCCCTTAACCTGTCTCCACCCCCAACCCCCATCCCATTCCCCCAACCTGTCTCCATCCAATCCCCCATCCCATTCCCCCAACCTGTTTATATCCAACCTCCCATCCATTACCCCAATCTTTCTCTACCCCCAAACCCCCCATCCCCCCATCACATTCCCCTAACCTGTCTCCACCGCCAACCCCATCCCATTTCCCTAACCTGTCTCCACCCTCAACCCCCATCCCATTCCACTAACCTGCGGAACCTTGAGGAACACCGACATTTACCCCGACCCCCCATCCCATTCACCCCAACCTGTCTCCAACCCCATCCCATTTCCCCAAACCCCTCATCCCATTCCCCTAACCTGTCTCCACCCCAAACCCCTCCTCCAATTCCCCTAACTTGTCTCCATACAACCCCTCATCCCATTCCCCTAACCTTTCTCTACCCCCAACCCCCTATTCCATTCCCCCAACATCCTCAAGAGGTAAAATATATAGTGAAAACAATAGTGGTCCTAAAGCGGAACCTTGAGGAACACCGACATTTACAGTTGATTTGTCAGAGTACAAACCATTCACAGAGACAAACTGATATCTTTCCGACAGATAAGATCACCCCCCATCCCATTCCCCTTACCTGTCTCCACCCTCAACCCCATCCCATTTCCCCAACCTGTCTCCACCCCCAACCTTCCATCCCATTTCCCCAACCTGTCTCCACCCCCAACCTCCAACCCATTCCCCCAACCTGTCTCCACCCCAAACCCCTCATCCCATTCCCCTAACCTGTCTCCACCCCAAACCCTTCATCCTATTCCCCTAACCTGTCTCCACCCCAACCTCCCAACCCATTCACCTTACCTGTCTTCACCCCCAACCCCCATCTCATTCCCCCAACCTGTCTCCATCCCCAACCCCTATCCCATTCCCCAAACTTGTCTCCACCGCCAACCCCATCCCATTCCCCTAACCTGTTTCCACCCTCAACTCCCCATCCCGTTCCCCTAACCTGTCTCAACCCCCGACCCCCATCCCTTTCCCCTAACCTGTCTCCACCCCCAACCCCCATCCCATTGCCCCAAACTGTCTCCATCCAACCCCCATCCCATTCCCCCAACCTGTCTCCGCCCCAAACCCCCATCCCATTCCCCAAACCTGTCTCCACCCCAACCCCTCATCCAATTCACCATAACCTGTCTTCACCCCCAACCCATTCCCCTAACCTGTCTCCACCGCCAACCCCATCCCATTCCCCTAACCTGTCTCTACCCTCAACACCCCATCCGTTTCCCCTAACCTGTCTCAACCCCCGACCCCACATCCCATTCCCCTAACCTGTCTCCACCCCCAACCCCCATCCCATTCCCCCAAACTGTCTCCATCCAACCCCCATCCCATTCTTCCAACCTGTCTCCACCCCCAACTCCCCATCCCATTCCCCCTCATCCCATTCCCCTAACCTGTCTTTACCCCAACCTCCCAACCCATTCCCCTAACCTGTCTCCACCCCAACCCCCCATCCCATTCCCCTTACCTGTCTCCACCCCCAACCCCCCATGCCATTCCCCTAACCTGTCTCTCCCCCCATCACATTCTTATATCAAGTGTATTAAATACTGATTGGCTGACAGCCGTGGTATATCAGACAGTATACCACGGGTATGACAAAACACTTATTTTTACTGCTCTAATTACGTTGGTAACCTGTTTATATTAGCAATAAGGCACCTCAGGGGTTTGTGAAGTATGGACTTATAACAGTTCCACGCAAAATAAGCTGCCATTTATGGTTTAAAAAATGTACTCTGCAAAAAAGACTGAGGCCACCATGGCATTAGCTATCGCTGAACACTGTTCCATGCTAACATGTGATCACATTGGAGAAGCATGTAGAGCTGCTTTCTCAGACTCCACTGCTGCTACCCACTTCAAAATGCACAGGACAAAGTGCACAGAAATGATTAATGGTTTTATAGCACCATACTTTATGAAAAGGTTGGTCGCAGATGTGGGTGACCAGCGTTTCAGCCTCCTCTTCAATGAGTCCACGGATGTAAGTATTTCTAAGTACCTAGGGGTTGTGATAAAGTACTTTAGTGACACCAAGCAGACAATTGTATCAACATTTCTGAGGCTTGTTGAGTTGGATGGTGGAGATGCCAAATCTATAGCCCGTGCTGTTGTGGCTTTCCTCGAGAAGTGTTGTCTTAAAAAAGAGAAACTCCTGGGGATAGGGACTGACAATGCCTCTTATGACGGGGATTAACAATAGGGTCCATAAAGTACTGAAGGAGGAGTATGGCCTCAAATATTTGGTTCTTATTCGCTGTGTGTGCCACTCTCTGCAGCTTGCTCATTTGTAGTTCTAAACATATTTAGGGTGTTTTTTACTCACTTTTTGTCACTCCCATGACGTTATTCCTTTCTCCTACAGCATCCATCACAATTACATGCACATGGCCAATTATGCAAATTAGGTGACATCATCATAGCGACTTTTATGACAGCCAATAGCTACTTTCCTTACTGAGGAGTTGGTAACACTGACAGGACACTAGCGCCCCACCTCGACAACATCTGGTGAAATTGCAGAGCGCGAAATTCAAAATACAAAAATCGTAATATTAAACATTCACGAACATACAAGTGTCTTACATCCTTTAAAAGCATAACTTCTTGTTAATCCAATCGCATTGTCAGATTTCAAAAAGACTTTCGGTCGAAAGCACCCCACACACAAAAGCATGAAACATTTTCCAAACCAGCAGAGGCGTCACAAAAGTCAGAAATAGCGATCAAATAAATCACTTACCTTTAAAGACCTTCCTCTGTTTGCAATCCCAAGGGTCCCAGCTACACAACAAATGGTAATTTTGTTCGATAAAGTCCTTCTTTATATCCCTACAAAGTCCGTTTAGTTGGCACGTTTGATTCAGTAATCCACCCGTTCCACTCGTGCATCGTGCATACAAAGGAATCCCAAAAGTTACCAATAAACTTCGTCCAAACAAGTCAAACAACGTTTCTAATCAATCCTCAGGTACCCTAATATGTAAATAAACGATAAAATTTAAGACGGAATGTAGTATGTTCAATACCGGAGATAAATAACGAGGTGCGCGCCACAAGATTACGTTCAAAATGAGAGCCACCTTGAAAAACTACAGTTACTAAGTCATTTTTCAAAAAATAAGCCTGAAACCCTTTCTGAAGACTGTTGATATCTAGTGGAAGCCATTGGAACTGCAATCTGGGAGGTATTCCTTTGAATCTCCCATAAACAAGCATTTAAATGAATAATTCAGGATGGATTCTCCTCTGGTTTTTGGCTGCCATATCAGTTCTGTTATACTCACAGCCATTATTTTAACAGTTTTAGAAACTTCAGAGTGTTTTCTGATCTATCTAATTATATGCATATCCTAGCTTCTGGGCCTGAGGAACAGGCAGTTTACTTTGGGCACGTCATTCATCCGAATTTCCGAATACTGCCCCCTATCCCTAAAAAGTTCAAGAGTAACTGTATCCACTGGTGAATTGGGGGAGAGTGAGGTGATTGCCATCTGAGAGAACATATTTTTTGCATCAGTGCTGCCTGCCAAAAAATTTAATAAAAAATCGAAATCAAATCATTTTATTTGTCACATTCGCTGAATACAACAACCTTACAGTGAAATGCTTACTTACAAGTATTTACTAAATAAACTGAAGTAAACAATAAATAAATACAAATAAAAATGAAAAAAATAAGAAAAAACTAAAATAACAAAGAATTAAAGAGCAACATAAAATAACAGTAGCAAGGTTATATATATATAGAGGGTACTGGTCAGAGTCAATGTGCGGGTTGTCGAGGTAATTGAGGTAATATGTACATGTAGGTAGAGGTTAAGTGACTATGCATAGATAATAAACAGAGAGTACCAGCAGTGTAAAAATGGGGGCGGGGGTCAATGCAAATAGTCCGGTAGTCATTTGATTAGCTGTTCAGGAGTATTATGGCTTGGGAGTAGAAGCTGTTAAGAAGCCTTTTGGACCTAGACTTGGTGTTCCGGTACTGCTTGCCGTGTGGTAGCAAGGGGAACAGTCTATGACTAGGATGGCTGGAGTCAATTTTTAGAGCCTTCCTCTGACACCGCCTGATATAGAGGTCCTGGATGGCACGAAGCTTGGCCCCAGTGTTGTACTGGGCCGTATGCACTACCCTCTGTAGTGCATTGTGGTCAGAGGCTGAGCAGTTGCCATACCAGGTGGTGATGCAACCAGTCAGGATGCTCTCGATGGTACAGAGGTAAAACTTTTTGAGTATCTGAGGACCCATGCCAAGTCTTTTTAGTCTCCTGATGGGGAATAGGTGTTGTCGTGCCCTCTTCATTAATGTTTTGGTGTGTTTGGAATAGGCGTTGTCGTGCCCTCTTCATGACTGTCTTGGTGTGTTTGGACCATGACAGTTCGTTGGTGATGTGGATACCAAGGAACTTGAAGCTCTCAACCTGCTCCATTACAGCCCCGTCGATGAGAATGGGGGCGTGCTCGGCCCTCCTTTTCCTGTGGTCCACGATCATCTTTGTCTTGATCACATTGAGGGAGAGGTTGTTATCCTGTCATCACACGGCCAGGTCTCTGACCTCCTCCCTATAGACTGTCTCATTGTTGTCGGTGATCAGGCCTACCACTGTTGTGTCGTCGGCAAACTTGATGATGGTGTTGGAATCGTGCTTGGCCATGCAGTCATGGGTGAACAGGGAGAACAGAAGGGGACTGAGCACGCACCCCTGAGTGGCCCCAGTGTTGAGGATCAGCATGGCAGATGTTTTGTTACCTACCCTTACCACCTGTGGGCGGCCCGTCAGGAAGTCAAGGATCCAGTTGCAGAGGAAGGTGTTGAGTCCCAGGATCCTTAGCTTAGTGATGAGCTGCGTGGACACTATGGTGTGGAACGTTGAGCTGTAGTCAATGAACAGCATTCACACGTAGGTGTTCTTTTTGTCCAGGTGGGAAAGGGCAGTGTGGAGTGCAATAGACATTGTGTCATCTGTGAATCTATTGGGGCGGTATGCGAATAAGGACGGGTCTAGGGTTTCTGGGATAATGGTGTTGATGTGTGCCATTCAAAGCACTTCATGACTACAGATGTGAGTGCTACAGGTCAGTAGTCATTTAGACAGGTTATGTTGGTGTTCTTGGCCACATGAACTATGGTGGTTTCCTTGAAACATGTTGGTATTACAGACTCGGTCAGGGACAGGTTGATGATGTCAGTGAAGACACTTGCCAGTTGGTCAGCGCATGCTCGGAGTACACGTCCTGGTAATCTGTCTTAGAATGTTAAAGGTCTTACTCACATCAGCTACGGAGAGCGATTGATTGATGGAGAGATTCAAGGAGCTATCATCTTTCAGTAACATAATAGATGCAAAGCATTGAATATTTATATTCAACCCCAGATGCATTTCAATTCAGGGCACTCCTCCCACATCATATACAGTGGGGCAAAAAAGTATTTAGTAAGCCACTAATTGTGCAAGTTCTCCCACTTAAAAAGATGAGAGAGGCCTGTAATTTTCATCATAGGTACACTTCAACTATGACAGATAAAATGAGAAAAAAAATCCAGAAAATCACATTGTAGGATTTTTTATGAATTTATTAGCAAATGATGGTGGAAAATAAGTATTTGGTCAATAACAAACAAGCAAGATTTCTGGCTCTCACAGACCTGAAACTTCTTCTTTAAGAGGCTCCTCTGTCCTCCACTTGTTACCTGTATTAATGGCACCTGTTTGAACTTGTTATCAGTATAAAAGACACCTATCCACAACCTCAAACAGTCACACTCCAAACTCCACTATGGCCAAGAGCAAAGATGTCACGAATATTACCGAAGGTGACTCCCCTTCTTGTTCGGGTGGCGCTCGGCGGTCGTCGTCGCCGGTCTACTAGCTGCCACCGATCCTTTGTTCTGTGTTCGTTTGGTTTTGTCTAATTGGTTTCACCTGTTTCTTGTTTGGTTATTAGGGTGGGGTTATATAAGTTCGTTCAGCCCGCTTCTGTTTGTGCGGGCTTGTTCGTATGTATGTGTTAGAGTGGTTTGTGTTTGCATTTCGGGTTTCTCACTGTCCTTTATTTTTTCACATTATTGTTTTCAATTTTTGTTCCTGTGATTTATTCTGGGCATTAAAGCGTGTTTTTCCCGCATCCTTTTGCTCTCTGCGCCTGACTCCACACCTTTACACTCATTGAGCGTTACAAAAGAGCTGTCAAAGGACACCAGAAACAAAATTGTAGACCTGCACCAGGCTGGGAAGACTGATTCTGCAATAGGTAAGCAGCTTGGTTTGAAGAAATCAACTGTGGGAGCAAATATTAGGAAATGAAAGACATACAAGACCACTGATAATCTCCCTCGATCTGGGGCTCCACGCAAGATCTCACCCCGTGGGGTCAAAATGATCACAAGAACGGTGAGCAAAAATCCCAGAACCACACGGGGGGACCTAGTGAATGACCTGCAGAGAGCTGGGACCAAAGTAACAAAGCCTACCATCAGTAACACACTATGCCGCCAGGGACACAAATCCTGCAGTGCCAGACGTGTCCCCCTGCTTAAGCCAGTACATGTCCAGGCCCGTCTGAAGTTTGCTAGAGAGCATTTGGATGATCCAGAAGAAGATTGGGAGAATGTCATATGGTCAGATGAAACCAAAATATAACTTTTTGGTAAAAACTCAACTCGTCGTGTTTGGAGGACAAAGAATGCTGAGTTGCATCCAAAGAACACCATACCTACTGTGAAGTATGGGGGTGGAAACATCATGCTTTGGGGCTGTTTTTCTGCAAAGGGACCAGGACGACTGATCCGTGTAAAGGAAAGAATGAATGGGGCCATGTATCGTGAGATTTTGAGTGAAAACCTCCTTCCATCAGCAAGGGCATTGAAGATGAAACGTGTCTGGGTCTTTCAGCATGACAATGATCCCAAACACACCTCCCGGGCAACGAAGGAGTGGCTTCGTAAGAAGCATTTCAAGGTCCTGGAGTGGCCTAGCCAGTCTCCAGATCTCAACCCCATAGAAAATCTTTGGAGGGAGTTGAAAGTCCGTGTTGCCCAGCAACAGCCCCAAAACATCACTGCTCTAGAGGAGATCTGCATGGAGGAATGGTCCAAAATACCAGCAACAGTGTGTGAAAACCTTGTGAAGACTTACAGAAAACGTTTGACCTCTGTCATTGCCAACAAAGGGTATATAACAAAGTATTGAGATAAACTTTTGTTATTGACCAAATACTTATTTTCCACAATAATTTGCAAATAAATTCATTAAAAATCCTACAATGTGATTTTCTGGATTTGTTTTCTCATTTTGTCTGTCATATTTGAAGTGTACCTATGATGAAAATTACAGGCCTCTCTCATCTTTTTAAGTGGGAGAACTTGCACAATTGGTGGCTGACTAAATACTTTTTTGCTCCACTGTAAAGGAATGTGCCTACCTGATTTAGGGGACACAGTGAACACAGTGAACACAGTGAACACTTCGTAAAATGTTTCCTTTGTGTTAAATGCAGTCTGTGAACAAACCTAAAGTGTATAAATTGATGGTTCAGATTATGGGATGCCAAGGTCATATTTTTCCATATTCTATTACAGTTAAAGGGTTGTTCAGATTCAATTAGATTTGTGGACCATCAGTTTTTAATGGCTAGAGACTATTGACGCTAACAGCGCAGCTCATCACTCACACATACCTATGTAATTAGATGCTTTTCATGCAGCTGTCCATTCCTTTTCATCATATTTAGTGCTGCAGCTCAATCAGCAGCCAGGTCACCCGTGATACAAGTCAGTATTCAACATCCATCTTATTTTACAATGAATGCTTACCCCTCCCCTAACCCGAACAACGCTGGGCCAATTGTGCACCGCCCTATGGAACTCCCGATCACAGCTGGTTGTGATACAGCCCAGTATCAAACCAGGGTCTATGTGACGCCTCTATCACTGAGATGCAGTGCCTTAGACCGCTGCGCCACTTGGGAGCCTTAAAATGTTTGAGGACGTTGGAAGATGATGTAGAAAACTGGCCACTAGGGGCAGCAGTGAGCGCTGTTACCTTCAAGTAGGTTTGGGTTTTGCTAGGGTGTTGTTGACGGGGATGCAGATGGGAGTAAGCATCTGCCTCTGAAGGTTCCAAAGGTTGCAATTTTGAATCCAGCATTTTAAGCCTATCCCAAACCTTAACCTCTACCTTAACTAATCAGAGTTAATGCATGAACTTAACCCTAAACTTAAAAATACAGAGTTAATGCAGTTTGAAATGTGACGTTTGCAACAACTTCGAAATTTGACAAACATGGATGAATGCCTAATTCTGACTTGAGACTGAGAGAGCTAGTTGCAATCAGACTCAGGATGTGATCAGCAGCTACAGGTGTCCACATCATACAGTACAGTTCAGGGCCCTCCAAGAGACAAAGCCCCAAGAGACAATACAACCACACACACGCACACACACACACACACACACACACACACACACACACACACACACACACACACACACACACACACACACACACACACACACACACACACACACACACACACCCCTGTACCCTCTGAACTCTTTTCCTGATAACCCCTTCCTGTCTTTCTCCATCTCTCTCTTCTTTTCCCCTCTCCCCTCGCTCCCTCCATCTCCACTGGGGAGAGTAGCCCTGGTCAGGAAGTAGAGAGGAACTTGTTCCTAACAAACACTTTGACCCCAGAGCTGTAGGAAACTGAACAGGATACTCCCTGAGAGCAGTATAGTGGGGCTCAGGTGCAGTCTGCCGCCTGGCCCTGGTGTGTATGTGTGTGTGCAGCTGTATAATAGAGCAGAGCAGGATCCTCAGACTACCCCTGTAAAGGTGGCCCTTGAGGCCCCCCTCTAAACGCCAGACTCCTTCCCACTCCACTCCGATTCCCCCAGGACCTCTAATCATCCCTGCAGATTAACGGCCTGCCTAGCCCTCTGAGCCGGCCAAGCGCTGACTACAGCCAGGACGCTGTCGGCTGTAAATCAATCAAACCGCAATTAAACACACATTCTCACACATTCTCACACACACACACACACACACACACAACCTTGTGGGGACACACAATTCAGTCCCATTCAAAATCCTATTTTCCCTAACCCTAACCCTCAACCTATACATATACACACATCAGTAGA
>NC_092151.1:64726560-64829060 GCF_045791955.1 Oncorhynchus clarkii lewisi | reverse complement strand
GTTTTTGTTACTGTCACTGTTACTGTTACTGTTTCTGTAGTGTTACTGTAGTGTTACTGTTACTGCACTGTTACTGTGCTGTTACTGTTACTGTAGTGTTACTGTTACTGTTAATTAGTGTAACTGTTGCTTTTACTGTTACGGTTACTGTTACAATTGTGGTAGTTTTACTGTCACTCTAGTGTTACTGTTACTGTAGTGTTACTGTCACTCTAGTGTTACTGGTACTGTACTGTAACTGTTACTGTAACTGTTACTGTTACTGGTACTTTAGTGTTACTGTTACTGTTACTGGTACTGGTACTGTTACTGTGGTGTTACTGTAGTGTTACTGTCGCTGTCACTGTTACTGTAGTGTTACTGTTATTGTTGCTGTAGTATTACTGGTACTGGTACTGTTACTGTGGTGTTACTGTAGTGTTACTGTCGCTGTCACTGTTACTGTAGTGTTACTGTTATTGTTGCTGTAGTATTACTGGTACTGGTACTGTTACTGTGGTGTTACTGTAGTGTTACTGTCGCTGTCACTGTTACTGTAGTATTACTGTTATCGTTGCTGTAGTATTACTGTAGTGTTACTGTTTCTGTAGTGTTTCTGTAGTGTTACTGTTATTGGTACTATTACTGTAGTGTTACTGATACTGTTACTGTACTATTACTGTTACTGTTACTATAGTGTTATTGTTACTGTTAATGTAGTGTTACTGTAGTGTCACTGTAGTGTCACTGTACTGTTACTGTTACTGTTGCTGTAGTGTTACTGTTACTGTTACTGTTACTGTAGTGTTATTGTACTGTTACTGTTACTGTAGTGTTACTGTACTGTTACTGTTACTGTTGCTGTAGTGTTACTGTACTGTTACTGTTACTGTAGTGTTACTGTTACTGTTACTATAGTGTTATTGTTACTGTTAATGTAGTGTTACTGTAGTGTTACTGTACTGTTACTGTTGCTGTAGTGTTACTTTTTCTGTAGTGTTATTGTAGTGTTACTGTAGTGTTACTTTCTCTGTAGTGTTACTGTTACTGTAGTATTACTGTAGTGTTACTGTAGTGTTGCTGTTACTGTTACTGGTACTGTTACTGTGGTGTTACTGTAGTGTTACTGCTATTGTTGCTGTAGTATTACTGTAGTGTTACTGTTTCTGTAGTGTTTCTGTAGTGTTACTGTTATTGGTACTATTACTGTAGTGTTACTGATACTGTTACTGTACTATTACTGTAGTGTTACTGATACTGTTACTGTACTATTACTGTTGTGTTACTGTTACTGTTACTATAGTGTTATTGTTACTGTTAATGTAGTGTTGCTGTTACTGTACTGTTACTGTTACTGTTGCTGTAGTGTTACTTTTTCTGTAGTGTTACTGTAGTGTTACTGTACTGTTACTGTTAATACTACAGTAGTGTTACTTTCTCTGTAGTTTTACTGTTACTGTAGTATAACTGTAACAGTTAGTTAAACACACACACACACACACACACACACACACACACACACACACACACCTTCTCTATGTAACACAGCAATATGCACGTACATGTAGGAGGAGGAACTGGTGTGACAGTGTTTTGGAGTCAGAGAGCAGTGTTTCAGCAGGTTTGCATTTGCTAGTTCCTTGATGCTGCCTTCATTCCCTTATTGAAAACATCCCCTGGAATGTCCTGCAGCAGCCATAGCCCAGCCACCACTTCACTGACACACACAGTGAAGGAGAGAAAGTGTGTGTGTGTGTGTGTGTGTGTGTGTGTGTGTGTGTGTGTGTGTGTGTGTGTGTGTGTGTGTGTGTGTGTGTGTGTGTGTGTGTGTGTGTGTGTGTGTGTGTGTGTGTGTGAGAGAGGGGGGCGGAGGCGAGTGAGTTTTATGGCCTAGAGAGTTGTTAATTAATGTATACAGTAATACAATACATACTAATATTTGTATTTTAGACAAGTTGCTTTTGTCTGTTATACAAGTTTGTGACTTTGTGTGTGCACTGTGCATGTGTGTGTGTCTATGTATGTGTGTGTAATAGGTTATTGTTCAGTTTTGGACCGATGTGTTTTGCAGTTGCATGTGGAGTGGTGGGTTAATTAAAGCCATAGTTGTATTCTTGCACTCTAGATGTTGCCTGCTTTGTCACAATGCCTCCCCCTCTCTCTTTCTTCTCCCCTCTCTCTCTTCTTCCATCTGTCTCTGTCTGCTTTCCTGTCTGCCTCCATCCCCCTTTATCACACTGACTCTATCTCTCTCCTCCATAACTCCATCTGCTCTGTCTCACTCTGTCTTTCCTTGTCTTCCCTCCTCCCAGTAGGAACGTTTTATGGAGCGAGAGAGGAGGAGACACCAGGGAAAGACGACTAGTGGTCTCCCCCGGATAGTTCAGTATTGTATTTGTACAGGTGTGGCATGGTGTGTGTTACTGTATCGGTGTGGGTGTGCATCATTTAACAGTGGTGCCTCTGTCTTAGTGCCCACCCTGTTGGGCTGACGTGTCCCTCTCTGCCTCCCCCTGCGTGAGACTGACGATGCACAGGCCCCGTCTCCCGTCGCTGAGCTGGGACTGTGGCGGGGAGACAGCCTTTTTTGGCTCTCATACATCTTTAACTCACACGTACACACACACACACACACACACACACACACACACACACACACACACACACACACACACACACACACACACACACACACACACACACACACACACACACAAACACACAAACACACATATACACACAGACACACACACACGCACACACTCATACACACAGACACACAGAGACAGACACACATACACACACGCACACACAGTAGACAGGCAGATACATACACACAGGTGCTCATATAAGATCTGTCTGATATTAGATTCACTACAAGTCAGAGCTGAAGAGGTGCAATATTAAAACATAATGTTTTCATCAGTCATCTCCCCATTAGCAGAAGACCCAGTGTGGAGCCCCATCACTTTTCTGTCTCCTCTCCTTAAAGTCTCTATACAGTGCAAGGCAGATTCATGACAACCTGTCACAAACGTAGTATTGACATTCTTACATATTTTTTCAGTCCTGAGTCCTGACCCATAGCTTTCTACATACAGTATGTATGACACAATCCCCTGTTATCATTATAACTACTAATAATGAATCTGGTATAAGGTTAGAGGTTGGGCCAATAGTGCCAGTCCCTCTTTCTGTCAGGCCTGTATCCTCTCTCAGTCCCTCTCTCTGTCAAGCCTGTATCCTCTCTCAGTCCCTCTCTCTGTCAAGCCTGTATCCTCTCTCAGTCCCTCTCTCTGTCAGGCCTGTATCCTCTCTCAATCCCTCTCTCTGTCAGACCTGTACTTTCTCTCAATCCCTCTCTCTGTCAGGCCTGTATCCTCTCTCAGTCCCTCTCTCTGTCAGGCCTGTATCCTCTCTCAGTCCCTCTCTCTGTCAGGCCTGTATCCTCTCTCAGTCCCTCTCTCTGTCAGGCCTGTAGCCTCTCTCAATCCCTCTCTCTGTCAGGCCTGTAGCCTCTCTCAGTCCCTCTCTCTGTCAGGCCTGTATCCTCTCTCAGTCCCTCTCTCTGTCCCTCTCAGGCCCTGACGTGTTAGCTTAGCATTAGCCTGTGTGCTGGTGTGGATCCCAGGCAGCTCTAATTAGATCTGTAGGGCTCATTAGTCTGCTTGTAGATTACATGCTTCATTAGCCTCTGGAACAACATATCACAGCTCATTCAGCACTAATGGCTGCTACGCCACATTGCACTGACACTTGTACACTCACTCCATCTCCATAACTCTCCTCTAGCTAATACAAACACACATATTCTCTTTGTCACACACTCCGGCACACATTGCAAGTATTGCACGGACATACAAATGCACGCAGACACACAATGTCGATTACACTTGCAATTTTTTACACAATTTGTCTAAAGTCTGTCATTAATTACTATGTATCAGCTGATCTGAGACCTACAAATGTATCTAACATGTAGCAGAGGGACTTGTTGTAATAAAGAGGGGATGAGGGGGTGAAGGGTGGAGGAGAGGAAATGACATGATGAAAGTTGGAGCAGGAATGAGATGAGAGCGATAAAGAGAGCTTTGAGTCGGGGTCTATGAGGGTGCCATGGCTTCCATCACATTCATGCACTGCATAGCTACCGTCAGCATGTGTGTGTGTATGTCTGTCTGTGTGTCTGTGTGTAAGAAAGGAGCCTTTCTCCAGACGCCTGCCAGCTGCCCTCCCCCTCCCGTCCTGTCCTAGCAGAGAAGGAGTTAAGACCTCAGCTGTCAGCAACAAAAACAAACTGAAGGGGCAATTTTCACTAAATGTTTTAACCCCACCACAGGCCCAGCCCAGCAAATCCCTGTCTCCCCCTCCTCCCGATCTTTTCTCTTGCCTTACCTCCCTCTTTCATCTCTCTTCTTCCGCAGTCTCTCTCGCTCCTTCCCTCCTCCCTCCCTCTCTGTGTCTCTGTCTGCCAGGGGAGGTTCACACACAGCAGTGTGGCAGCAGTGGCTGGAGTCTGTGGGGTCTGGCAGACAGAATGAGAGCATACAGACAGTCTAAATATGTAATGCCAGCAGGAATCACTTGAAATGTTCCTACAGAAAAGCACTGGCCCCTACAGTGGTCCTGACATAGTCCATGTGGTGCAGAACCAAGGATGCCATGGTCAGGCTGTGTGTCTCTGAGTATGCAGTGTAAAAGGGGTTGACCTACAGGGGGTAAATAAGTATAAATGCTTTTTCTGACTTGATGCATTAGGGGACCTGGACCGAGACACGTCCTTTCGCAATCATTGGTCATCACACCCCACCGGTAATGGCATTCAGAGGGTCTCACCCACTCCACGGGGGGTAGTCAAGATGTGATGTGTGTTGTCTTAAATAAACAGTTGTAGAAGGATGCTATTAGCCAAGGAATCATTCCATGTTATACATATACAGTGCCTTGCGAAAGTATTCGGCCCCCTTGAACTTTGCGACCTTTTGCCACATTTCAGGCTTCAAACATAAAGATATAAAACTGTATTTTTTTGTGAAGAATCAACAACAAGTAGGACACAATCATGAAGTGGAACGACATTTATTGTATATTTCAAACTTTTTTTAACAAATTAAAAACGGAAAAATTGGGCGTGCAAAATTATTCAGCCCCCTTAAGTTAATACTTTGTAGCGCCACCTTTTGCTGCGATTACAGCTGTAAGTCGCTTGGGGTATGTCTCTATCAGTTTTGCACATCGAGAGACTGAACATTTTTCCCATTCCTCCTTGCAAAACAGCTCGAGCTCAGTGAGGTTGGATGGAGAGCATTTGTGAACAGCAGTTTTCAGTTCTTTCCACAGATTCTCGATTGGATTCAGGTCTGGACTTTGACTTGGCCATTCTAACACCTGGATATGTTTATTTTTGAACCATTCCATTGTAGATTTTGCTTTATGTTTTGGATCATTGTCTTGTTGGAAGACAAATCTCCGTCCCAGTCTCAGGTCTTTTGCAGACTCCATCAGGTTTTCTTCCAGAATGGTCCTGTATTTGGCTCCATCCATCTTCCCATCAATTTTAACCATCTTCCCTGTCCCTGCTGAAGAAAAGCAGGCCCAAACCATGATGCTGCCACCACCATGTTTGACAGTGGGGATGGTGTGTTCAGCTGTGTTGCTTTTACGCCAAACATAACGTTTTGCATTGTTGCCAAAAAGTTAAATTTTGTTTTCATCTGACCAGAGCACCTTCTTCCACATGTTTGGTGTGTCTCCCAGGTGGCTTGTGGCAAACTTTAAACGACACTTTTTATGGATATCTTTAAGAAATGGCTTTCTTCTTGCCACTCTTCCATAAAGGCCAGATTTGTGCAATATACGACTGATTGTTGTCCTATGGACAGAGTCTCCCACCTCAGCTGTAGATCTCTGCAGTTCATCCAGAGTGATCATGGGCCTCTTGACTGCATCTCTGATCAGTCTTCTCCTTGTATGAGCTGAAAGTTTAGAGGGACGGCCAGGTCTTGGTAGATTTGCAGTGGTCTGATACTCCTTCCATTTCAATATTATCGCTTGCACAGTGCTCCTTGGGATGTTTAAATCTTGGGAAATCTTTTTGTATCCAAATCCGGCTTTAAACTTCTTCACAACAGTATCTCGGACCTGCCTGGTGTGTTCCTTGTTCTTCATGATGCTCTCTGCGCTTTTAACGGACCTCTGAGACTATCACAGTGCAGGTACATTTATACGAAGACTTGATTACACACAGGTGGATTGTATTTATCATCATTAGTCATTTAGGTCAACATTGGATCATTCAGAGATCCTCACTGAACTTCTGGAGAGAGTTTGCTGCACTGAAAGTAAAGGGGCTGAATATTTTTGCACGCCCAATTTTTCAGTTTTTGATTTGTTAAAAAAGTTTGAAATATCCAATAAATGTCGTTCCACTTCATGATTGTGTCCCACTTGTTGTTGATTCTTCACAAAAAAATACAGTTTTATATCTTTATGTTTGAAGCCTGAAATGTGGCAAAAGGTCGCAAAGTTCAAGGGGGCCGAATACTTTCACAAGGCACTGTATATACATAAATGGCCAATGGTGTCTTGATGCATTAGGGGACCAGAACTGGGACACGACCGTTCCCGGTCATCGGTCATCACACCCCACCGGTGGAAGCACTTATTGGGCTGCATGCATAGGAAATGAAATCATTATGAAAGGGAGGAGGGGAGGAGAAAGGGATGAGGAGGGGAGGAGAAAGGGATGAGGAGGGGTAAGGAGGGGAAACACTCCTGATTCCCATTAATCCCTCTACTAAAACAGAGCCTGAGAGCTTCAGGGTGGAATTTCCTGATTCCTGCCTTTAGATTTACACGTCAAGCGAGAGCTGCTCTGTTCAACACCATGGTTCAGCTGGTTCAGATGCAATGCGGCTAGGATTTCTCTCCCCCGGTTTGTTGACTGGAAGGCTGGGAGGTGATTTATAGATGAGCTGGTACTGTAGAAGTATACATGTACACCCAGGGTTACAGTGCAGGGATGCTGGAGTTATTAAAGCTTTGTTACATTAATCATTATCACATTGTGGAGGGGGCTGATAGTGCTCTGGCAGTGAGTCAGACAGGGACTTCCCCGAGCATTTATACAGAGGCAGGTACACACTCACACGCATGCACGTGCCCACACACAAGATTACATGCATACACACGCATACCCACCGATACACACACACACTGGCACGTTGTGAACACATACATCAGATAGCACTCATATTTCCAATTAGGGTAGAGGAATGCATCCTTATTTTCCTTGGCCAACTTTTTTTCTTGGAGTCCAGATTTGTGTGGTTTGTTTCCATTCCATCACCACCCCTTTGTCTCTCTCCTCATCCCTCTCTTCTCTTGTCCTCTCCCTTTTTCCCCCGGTCTGTTGTTCCACAGCCCATGAAGCAACAGCTTGTGTTTGTTTGCAGCATAGTAACAGTGAACAGCATGCGCTCTGTGTGTTCTGTGTGTGGAGGTCTACGCCGTCGTCCCCCTCCTCCACCTCAGGTGTCCATCAGCCAGCCTGCCTGCCTGCCCATGCTCTGAGAGCATGGATCCCTCTCTCCTTCTTACGCTGGCACAGCCTCCCTCTCCCACTGGCCTGTCCATATCCACATCACTCTCTACAGTAGAGGGATTATCCCTATGTCCACTCACCATTCAGCATCGCTTGACTATATTGACAGGGTGCAGGGATGGGTATAGGGAGGAGTGGAGCAAGGCGAGGACAGGCTGAGGGAGGAATGGGGTGCTGACACGGCTGGAGTCAGGCCCACAAAGCTCTCAGCCTGGGTGGCAACCAGACACACGCTACTATAGAGGAGAGAGGGATGGGGAGAGAAAGAGGCTGAATATGTGGCTATTGAATGTGTGTGTTTGTGTGTGTTGCAGGTGTGCTTGAATGTTTGTTTGTGTGTGTGGGTTTTACATATGAAATCTGGAACCCTGGTTCGGTTTCCTGGAGCTTTTTTTTACATTTGATTCCACAAAATATGTTTTTCTTTTACAAGACCTGTAAATAATTGTTTCAGGGTATGATTTGAGAGATGCACATTCTACATAACGTTAACAAGCTAGCTAGTTTACAACGCAACTCACGCTGCCGCGTCACAATACCTGGTACTCTTGTCCTGGATTCTGGAACCGTTACTCACACAGGTCCAGGATTCGTTTCAGCCTGGGATCGTTTGCGTTTCACACATGCTTTATAGCGTGGATCAGGGTACCTACAGCTCCAGGATCATACAGGGGATACGTGAAAGCACCCTGACAAATCAAGAAAGAGAGAAGAATGCAAGATATCAGAAATGTATTTTCTAGCTCCTCTAATGGTCTCTAGAGTCAGAAACATTCCCTCTGAGAGATACAGACCAGACAGGGAGGAGGGTACACTTGGCCCCCTGTAGCAGGTGTGTGTTGCTGGCTACAGTCCTTAACTCTGTGGCTGTCTGGTGGCCAGGAAGAGAGATGACCACACACACACACACACACACACACACTTCTAATTCATCCCACACATACCCCGGACCAGACTAAATGACTTCCTCTGCCTGTGGTAACCGTACGCCTCAGTAAGAACTCTGTTCAGACTGTTTATGTATGACATCAAACAGAGACTAAATAAACAAGACACATCAGACAGATTGACCTCACAGGAGGAATACACAGGGCTTTTTTTCACTGAGCACTAAAGGGCTTCATAGCTGAAATTAATCAAATATCTGCTTTACACAGATACGGGGGTCATTGAAGCTGTCTGCGTCCATTCTGGGAGCAGCTTTCAGCTGTGGAGGGCACAGGAGAGGACAGGAGAGAGGAGGAGAGGAGTAGAAAGGCAGAGTGGAGGGGGGTAGGAGTAGTGGTGGCTATTCAGCAGCCCAATGATCTGGATGTTGGCCAGTCTGTTAGTTTTTGCCATGATGCTCCTGTACTGCCCGCGTCTGACTGATGGAAGTGGGGAGAACAGGCTGTGGCTCGGGTGGCTGAGGTCCCTGATGATCTTCTTGGTCTTCCTGCGACACCCCCCCCCCACCTCCCACCTCCCACCTCTCTCCTCTCTCTCCTCTGGAGGGGCCTGTTGTGGGGGAGGGAGAGTGCTGTAATCTGGCCGTCTGATCTGGCCGACACTCTGCGGTAGCCTCTCCTCTCTCATCATGCCAATCCCAACGCAGCCTTTGAACTCCGCCGCCAAGAAAGTCTAGTACCGCTTTTTTCTCCCCCAGGAATGATCAGAAAAATCATAATAATAAAATAGAGGGTCTGAAAAAAGCTGGCGAGCTTGGGAGCTTGAAGATTGTCAGCGTGCTGTTAATAAGCTGGAGGAGCGTGCGGAGGGGGTGATGTCAGAGAGCATTAGGCCTTATTGCTGGGTTGAGTGACACCTGGGATTATCATCTGTAGAGAGGAATAAAACAGCTTTCATCAGAGTGGGGCTGGGGCATGTCTGTTTGATGTCAGAGTGAAGGAATCACACACACACACACACACAGGGGTTTGGGGAAGGAGGCCAGGAGCAGAGTGCACTACAATATGGGGTCATTAGGAACAAGTGTAGTGAATGATCAAGGGCCAGTATGTGTTAGGAACTAAGGATGGTCTCACTGCCACCATAACAGGCTCACTGCCACCCTGTCTCTTCAGACCTCTGATTCAGACTAGAGACTACCATGTCTCTTCAGACCTCTGATTCAGACTAGAGACTATCATGTCTCTTCAGACCTCTGATTCAGACTAGAGACTATCATGTCTCTTCAGACCTCTGATTCAGACTAGAGACTATCATGTCTCTTCAGACCTCTGATTCAGACTAGAGACTATCATGTCTCTTCAGACCTCTGATTCAGGCTAGAGACTACCATGTCTCTTCAGACCTCTGATTCAGACTAGAGACTATCATGTCTCTTCAGACCTCTGATTCAGACTAGAGACTATCATGTCTCTTCAGACCTCTGATTCAGACTAGAGACTATCATGTCTCTTCAGACCTCTGATTCAGACTAGAGACTATCATGTCTCTTCAGACCTCTGATTTAGACTAGAGACTATCATGTCTCTTCAGACCTCTGATTCAGACTAGAGACTATCATGTCTCTTCAGACCTCTGATTCAGACTAGAGACTATCATGTCTCTTCAGACCTCTGATTCAGACTAGAGGCTATCCTGTAACCATCTGTCATCATTACTAAAGAGAAGAGATTTTCTGGACCACGTTGCCTGATCAGGAAAAACTCTGGGCCCTATCTGAGATGTTGTGTTTCCTGTTAGGTCACTTCCTGGGGAACCACAGTGTGTTGGACATCCTGAGACAGGAGGGCTACGAGGTGGTGCACACACCATCACACTACCAGGAACCAATCCCAGAGTGAGTACAGAGACACACCCCACCCACGCAGCAGGGCTACAACCCAAATACATACACACACAGACTACAGTATTGTTTACGCACTAACACAAACACACACATTGATACATGTGTGTATGGCCATTGAACACTAATTCATATGAGCCCTCTCACAAACACAGTCACAAGTTACCCCATAACTTTACAATCCCACATCAACTAGAGCAGAAACACATGACATGTACTAATTGACCCCCACAGATGTGCTAAATGTTTTAGTACATGTAGTACACCATTACAACCAGAGCTCAGCTAAGTAGGAATCCTTTGATTCCCCCAACCCTCACTCCCTCACCCTGCCAGCTGTGAGAGGTGTGCCAGCCCGCTCCTTGCTACCCCTTGGCATGGCTACCTCATAGAAAGGCCTCAACCATTTGCCTCCTGGAGAGGGGTGCTGCATCTCCTCACGCAAACCAGCCCCCAGTCTCCTGTGAACTCTCCCACCCCGAACAGGCAGGCAGCAGCAGGAGGACTTGGGAGGGGTTGATCCAAGGGCCGAGCAGGTTGGGCCCATTAAAATAGCAGCGCTAATGGTTACAAGACTCACATGAACTAGGGTGAAAATGGAAAAATTAGGAACAATAAGGGAAATCGCATAAAACAGAGCTACATTAAAACCTCCCATCCAGCCACTGCTTTTACAAACTCACTTCCCCACTGCAAATTCCAGCTGTAACCAACCCGTTCCTTCCTGGCTCATACACAGAGCAGGCCCCAGCCGAGCTGAAGGCCACAGCAGTTCTGTTTCAAAAACTGACAAGTGGACTGACTGTGGTCGAAACACAAAAACACAAAACCCCTCAAAGCATGTTGTGCTCTCTGATATGAGGTGACACAACAACACAATACATCAGGAAGCTTGTCGAGTGTTTATCAAGTGTAAACCTCTAAACTGAGCCTCTGAACCCAGAGGCACCACGTGTTCTCTGCTCAATAGAGATATTATGACAGAAGGAAAAAGTGACTCAGTGTAGAGTAGCTATAGCAGCCAGCCACTGTAGTCAGTGTAACACTGGCAAACACAGAACTGAGCACTGTGTTGTCTGGACTTGGCGCCTCATTATGATGTCAAACCTCCAGGGTGTTAACTGATGGGAAAGCAATATGACCCTTCATATACATAGTAGGAAGAAGTTTCCCCTAGATGTTGAGATATATGGGGTTTGGGGTTTTCTGATCCTATATCTGTGCCTACAGGCAACTACCGGTAACCAGATAGGGAAAGACAGATAAGGAATGAACTCCTTGTGGATTAGTGTAGGGCCGTGTTTCAATACTGTTGAAATCTATTCTAACTTCCTCCTTTCCTGCTCGCACATGATTGTGTTGATCAAAGCAATGTAATAGAACCCTTACTTTCACCTATCCGACCGTTACATTAGGGACTACTTCAATGAAATGAATATGGTAAGGAGGAATTTCTAAGGTATTGAGTTGTCAGGGTGGCTGGGGCAGATGTCACTCAGACAAGCCTCCACATGGGTTACAGCTTCCTCCCTTGTGGCTCGTTTAGACACTTAGTCAACTTTTTACAAGCACAGAGGGCATTGTGTCCCTGTTTGAAGTTCAAAGCCCTTTGGACCATATAGATAGACTAGAGAGCACCGTGATGGTCAGGTCACCTTAAACCACACACCATTACACATTCACACACAGCATACAAGGAGAACCTCCCTAAAGTATCTGACATAATATGCTTAAACTGCTCACCAACCTTGTTCTGTTATCTTTAATCTATTCTAGTGATAAGGGAACATACAGCCAGGTCTATACCATAGAGCTATGATATTTAATAAGCATATAGTGTTCTGTTCCACAGAGAACCAACAGAGAACCCCAGCGATGGGGGCTCCGATGCGGGTAAAACCTCTCCCTATGACTGGGTGACCAGCCCCTCAGACCTGGATGGTAGCCTGGATGGTTTGGAGGAGCTGGAGGATGAGGAGCTACCCCACATGCTGCTGCCAGACAGCCTGAGCCAGCTAGAGGAGTTTGGGAGACATAAGCGCCCCCGGAAGGCCCACCGCAGCCATGGCCGCCCACGCCTCTTCAGTGACCTGTGGGTCCGCATCGGTGACGGGTGAGAGAAGAAGAGAACAAATACACACACTGTCTCTAGGTCTTTATTGAACCCATTCAATGACAACCGAAAATAGCATAAAATGAAGGGTAGCAGACAGTGCAACTGGACACTCACACAGCAAGAGACACTAACAAGCTCTACCACAGTGTTCCTGTTAACCTGACTGATCTTGTTCTCCTACCCTCCAGCACCACAACTCCTCAGCCTAATGTGAGGATAACCAATGGCTATGTGACAGTGGAGCCTCTACTCACCCACCAGGAGCAGAGGAGGAGGACAGGCCTCTACCCTCCAGTGGAACCCCCCAGCCAGTCCTCACCCTCAGCGCTGCCCACCCCCAGCTCAGCCCAGTACACCATCGGCACCACCCACGCCCTCACCTGCCTACTAACGTTACTCACCTCGCACCTGCTGTTCACCTCCTGACCACATGGTGGCGCTGTCTCCACAGACAAAAACTCATACTGTCTATACCTGAGCACCATTATGTGCCAAGAACCCTAGAACATACAAATATCTACATATAAAGATTCTGCAAATGGGAACTGGAGGTGGAAATGAACTGCTATGGGCATGGAACTTACACAGAACATAGAACATGTAGACATGGATATGAGGGTAGAGGACAACAGACAGACACACCAAGGACTTCTGAGACAGAGCTGTCCGTCTTCAGGCTTCTGTGAAGGGAACAGGATCAGTCTGTGAAAAGTTATTTAAACTCTCAATGTGTGGAATAACTTTCACCCATGACAAATAGATAAACGGTCTCTATCAGAGAACTAATGGAAGATACTATATATACGACATCCATATTATGAAGTTGTCAGTAGAGGCCAAGTCTTAAAATCACAAGAAAGCAATATGATAAATAATCATAATAAATGTTATTATTATGAATAATATTGATATTAATGATGAGAATAGACATACTAATCACTATAATAACAGCTATAACTCTGTAATAAGGTCTGATATCTTAAAGACATAGGATGTGGAGCACACATTGGACGTTTTTGTAAATTGTGCATTTTGTTCATAAAGAAATATTGTATATTTATTATTTCTCGAAGAGTATATTTTCATGCATTTGATGATTCCTGGAACAATAAACTTTTGGAAATTCCCTCAAGTTTCTTGGAGTTCCTATTTCTCTAGGCCTGCATGTCAATACTAATGCCAGTTAGTATTCCATTCCAAGCACGGTGCGCTAATGTAAAGGTGAGCTTAGACCTACAGAAAACTTAGAGGGGAATTCTCCAAGAATTGAATTCACTGCCCTCTACAGGATCCAATTGGAATGCAGGGATTGTCATCAAGTTACACGGCATGGTTCCACTTTCACCACCAGGTGGCAACAGCGGCTTTAACAAAAAACAACAATCATAAAACGCTCAAACTCCAATGTGAAGCCAATTAAGACTCCATGGTCATGGACACTTCTGCTACTCCCACCACTTTCAGCAACGCTCTTGTTAGCTTTTATGTAGTCACAGTATATATATTATGTAGAATTTATGTAGTCACAGTATATATATTATGTAGAATTTATGTAGTCACAGTATATATATATTTATATTATGTAGAATTTCCAACAGTGTCCGATTTAGCACAATATGTTATTTTTCTGCAGCAGGCTAGTCTACAACAGGTGGCAATAGTGACAGTGAGTTGACTATTCAAAGAACTCAAACAAAGCTAAGTGCTTTGTTTATATATATATATATACAAACTAGGATTGAAACTAGAATTGTCGTATTTTCACTGGTGTCATATTATTTTATCTAATCAAATTCAGTGTAGATCTCACCATAGGGCTAAATCATTTGATTTAAAAATCGAAACACAATTTCAGTGGTTAAATTAATTTGGTTATTGTTGGCAGCCTGGTTAAAAAACTATTGTACTTTTTTTCAGTTGAGAAAACGACTCATTGACTTGTAACCAGTTGACTATATTTTTTTAGTTTGATCCAAAGAGTATTAAAACATGTTTTACAGTGTAGTCCTATTCCACACTGCATCTACCAGAGTAGGCTACCGCTCTTTAGATGTATTTTTACCTTTGGTATTTGATTTGTTAAAGTCTGTTTTTTTTTGTGCAGAATAAAACAAAAGATCGTTATTTCTTTGTTTCTTTGTTCAAACTGTCAATTCAATGTGACAGGTTTCTGACTAATATTGCCTAATGTGAACAATCATCATACAGTATAGGCCTATGCAAGGAAAAGAGAGGTTAGTTCATTTTCTGAATTGTGGGAGCACCGTTTCACCTACAAAACACACAGCGGTGATTAAAACGTTCTTTTTTCAATGGGACAGTATAATATTATGCATGGCCTCAACCCTTATCTAGGCAAACGCCTATCTATTTATATGAAACATGTTATTTATTTATTCATTAATTCATTAGAATTTCATAGTTTAAATAGTTTTTAAAAAATCTAACACATTGGTTGACTGCAACATGTTCCACCATATAGTAAACACAAACCAGATTTAATGAGCTCAATAATTATGACTCTTATGATCCATCTATTCTATTCTGTATGAGACTATGATAATATGTAACATTCCATTTGAGATTGAAATCCATTTAAGTTTGAAAATATTTTTATTGACAGACACCTGTTCAAATTGGCAGCAAACATACACTTTTGTCAAATGAAAGATAAGGAAGTAGCACAATCAGCTGCTATGAATTGATGCAACATGAAAGATACAAAACACAATCACAACACACTCAATAAAGTACAATTCCCAATACCTTATAATATAAATCAAGTATAACAGTGTGAATGCTTCTCGTGAAAGCCACTCCTTCACAAGTAGTATCCTAACTGCCACAGCCATTATACCAAGTTGTTCTGATGGTGGTTGCTTGCTAACTAAATCCCCTTCACCTAATTGAGATGCTCCAATGACACTCTAACCCCATTAATATTCATTGGATAATAAATTATGATAACTGTCTAAACTTTGTTCCAATTTCAACTTCCTCTATTCCTTCCTTCAGACAAAGTTTCTGGCATGATGGAGAGAGGGGAACAAGTTTTTAAAAATAAACAGCTATTTCGCCCCTTAAGCCAAGACAGGACAATGTTTGCCTTTGCTAAAATACCATTTTCCCTGTGCTTTGGGGTGTTGTTTGACAGAGTCGGGGTCCTGACAGAGTTCACACAGGACTGACCCTCACTCTGCCCAGGAGGGAGATCAGTCTGCATATAAATAAAAGATTACAGCTGAAAATCCATTTCTGGGCAAACTCATTACAAATTCTTCTTCACCTTAAATGGTTCCCCTTCTTTTTGAATTCTCCCCTCTATCTCCCGGCGCTCCCCTCTCTCTCCTCCCCTGTTGCTCTCCCCCAGCGGTAATTACCAGCACAAGTCCTTTTTGCCCTTTGATTTGCACCGTTTCACAAATGAAGGTTAAGTTTGTTTAACCGCAGTGGATTTGCCAGTCATGTTAAAGCATATAATGTGGCAGATCCTTGCTTTCTCCACACACCTCCACCCCTGGCCACACTCCCCCTCTCCACACACCTCCACCCCTGGCCACACTCCCCCTCTCCACACACCTCCACCCCTGGCCCCACTCCCCCTCTCCACACACCTCCACCCCTGGCCACACTCCCCCTCTCCACACACCTCCACCCGTGGCCCCACTCCCCCTCTCCACACACCTCCACCCCTGGCCCCACTCCCCCTCTCCACACACCTCCACCCCTGGCCCCACTCCCCCTCTCCACACACCTCCACCCCTGGCCCCACTCCCCCTCTCCACACACCTCCACCCCTGGCCCCACTCCCCCTCTCCACACACCTCCACCCCTGGCCCCACTCCCCCTCTCCACACACCTCCACCCCTGGCCCCACTCCCCCACTCCCCCTCTCCACACACCTCCACCCCCCTCTCCACACACCTCCACCCCTGGCCCCACTCCCCCTCTCCACACACCTCCACCCCTGGCCCCACTCCCCCTCTCCACACACCTCCACCCCTGGCCCCACTCTCCCTCTCTACACACCTCCACCCCTGGCCCCACTCCCCCTCTCCACACACCTCCACCCCTGGCCCCACTCCCCCTCTCCACACACCTCCACCCCTGGCCCCACTCCCCCTCTCCACACACCTCCACCCCTGGCCCCACTCCCCCTCTCTACACACCTCCACCCCTGGCCCCACTCCCCCTCTCCACACACCTCCACCCCTGGCCCCACTCTCCCTCTCTACACACCTCCACCCCTGGCCCCACTCCCCCTCTCCACACACCTCCACCCCTGGCCCCACTCCCCCTCTCCACGCGCTTCCTGGAAGGTTGGGGATGGAGGGGGTGGGGGTTCCAAGGTTAAGGCTCGCCGGGGCCCAGGGCCGAGGTGGGCTGCAATGGATCATGCACCAGACTGAGTTGACTTGACTGGAGGGGGATGAGGAAGTTGTTAAAAATCACCTCTGGTAAAAGGATTACAAATCAAACAAAAAAGCTTAGTGGTGTGTTTGCCTTGTGAGGGCCTTTAGGTGCTTGGTGGTGTGTTTGCCTTGTGAGGGCCTTTAGGTGCTTGCAGGAACCAATTGAAAGCAGCATGATGGAGGAGAGAGATAAGAAAGCAATTGTTATCCAGTCCAAGGTCTTCCATCAAGGACCTTAGAGATCAACACCATGTTGCTTCTATTAAGGTTATAGTTGGTGAGTTGTGGTAATAAATTGAAAGGAAGGAAAATACACAAAAGACAGACACCCCAATTATTGTATGTTGACATTTCAAATGGTTTCCTTTGTATGAACCTATACATAATAGAAATCACAGAAGCCAAGGCATCAGGAGCTGCGAAGAGCATATCAAATGTATAGGTTTTGATTCTAGAACTATTGCACAATCAAAACACAACCCATACAATTGATACATATTGCCATTAACAATAACCTTTTACACCAAGGTGTTAAACCAATAGTGACTGATACATATGCGGAATACTTCATCCATTTAGTATGATGAATTGTATAGAGTAAGGTATTGTAAGAAAATATACCATTTCTATCAACTTAACTAACCACTGGATAGTGTATGTTCCACCAAACCAAATGGCTGGCCTTCTCTGTCAAGACATCAGCAATAAAGCTTTGGAAAACAAAGTGGACATGCCCTCGGATAGATAGCTGCCCTCTAAAAGATATTCCCTCTGATAAAGGATGCTGAGGCACACTGCAGATGGGGAAACAGGACTCCTAGTATACTATAGGACATGACCTGAAACTACTAATCTTGTCTCTGCAAGGCTTAATCCATACTGTAGCATTACAACTGAGTTCAATGGGTTTATAGTCAGGTGCAAGCAAGGCCCTAAGACCAACCCAAAGAGAAAAGGGACAAATGAAATACAGTATATTATATACTACATTGTTCCTATTGGTTTGACTGTTTCCATACCTTTATGTTATGGATACACATGGCAACTCAAAGCACTATCGAAGTGGCTGTTTGCCCTACAACATGGCCGTGTTTCCATTGAGATGACTGTTTTGCGACACGTGAGTGTGTGTTTGAGGAGGTGAGAGCGAGGGAGAGAAGGACAGTGTGTGTACAAGGTAGAGGGAGAGGAGGAGGTGAGAGCGAGGGAGAGAAGGACAGTGTGTGTACAAGGTAGAGGGAGAGGAGGAGGTGAGAGCGAGGGAGAGAAGGACAGTGTGTGTACAAGGTAGAGGGAGAGGAGGAGGTGAGAGCGAGGGAGAGAAGGACAGTGTGTGTACAAGGTAGAGGGAGAGGAGGAGGTGAGAGCGAGGGAGAGAAGGACAGTGTGTGTACAAGGTAGAGGGAGAGGAGGAGGTGAGAGCGAGGGAGAGAAGGACAGTGTGTGTACAAGGTAGAGGGAGAGGAGGAGGTGAGAGGAGAGAAGGACAGTGTGTGTACAAGGTAGAGGGAGAGGAGGAGGTGAGAGCGAGGGAGAGAAGGACAGTGTGTGTACAAGGTAGAGGGAGAGGAGGAGGTGAGAGCGAGGGAGAGAAGGACAGTGTGTGTACAAGGTAGAGGGAGAGGAGAAGGTGAGAGTGTTGTGTTTCACAGGTTTTTGCGACGATGCACTGCTTTATTATTCAGCACAAGGGGCACTTCACCATCCGAATGGCTTCTCTTTGATATCGACAGCAGCTTGAGGGGGAGAGTGCACTCACAAACAGGCGCAGGCAAATTTATTCTTAAAAAAAAAAAAAATAGTTGTGTACTTCTCTGGCAGCGGTGGCCGCACATGCGGGGAGCCAATCGCTTTGATGCTCCAACAGTGACACCCAACACGGTAATGAAATATGGTAATTACACACACATGAAAGCCATGCTACACAGACCAGGGGGAAAAGGGATACAAACAAATATGACTTTATCCAAAGATACCCTTTGTGATGAATTCTCCTTTTCATAAACATATATTTTATTCTATTGGGGAAGCACAATGCAGCATGAGCCATCATTTGACCCCGCGAAGGCTCAGGGTAAGAGGTCCACTGATTAAGAACCTCATTGTTCACCCTCAACAATAACAACACAGATAAACAGAACAGGGGGGTTGTCCACTGTGCTCTTCACTGTGCTGCTGCTGTTTCCTTTCTGTGTCCCAATCAGTAGTAAACTGTCCATAGGAGAAATGATTGGCAGGTCCTGTTGTGTTGGTCAAGGCACTCAAGGCAGTCAGTCTCCCAGCAGGGATGCACATGATACTGGACATTGGGATCTTCATGTTATACCTTTTTGTGCCCAATTCTGTCTGCTCCATTGATTGACAGATGCATCTTCCACTTGTACATTCCACACATGCCTCTCAATAGAACTACATGATGCACTTAGCTTATATTGAGCTAGGTGGCCAAAGAGCATGGGAGGTAGGGGTGGAGAGGTGAAGGGTGGATAGAGAGTGAAAGAGCATGCAAGAAAATGGGTGGAGGGGGCTGTCTGTTTGACCATCAGTGTTTGCTCTTGAGTCAGACACCAGAGCCAACCCTTTCTCTCTTTCTCACACGCACAAACACACACACACACACACGCACGCACACGCACACGCACACGCAAACGCACACACACACACACACACACACACACACACACACACACACACACACACACACACACACACACACACACACACACACACACACACAAACACACATACACCTTAGCCTTCCTAGCTTGGTCCCTCCAGGGACAGAACTGGAGGTCAGGGAGAAGGTGGAGGTCAAATGAGCCTGGATCAGTCCTGCTTAAACACTGCTAATATGACACAGTGTGTGTGTGTGGGGGGGGGGGGGGGGGGCTATGACAATCTAACTGGGACTAAATGCTCCATGAACAAACACACACAGATGCACTGTGCCGATGCGCAAAATCACACACACACATTCACACGTACGCATGCAAATACACACCTTAAGGTCAGAGCACGGGGTGAGAATGTTAAACGCTCATCCTAAGGACATCAAATATTTTCCTATCTGTCACTGGTATTGGCAAAGAGCCTCTCTGAAATATATAAGGGAAAAGGAGAACTGAACCATATAGTTATTAGAATCTGAGAAAAGTTAGAGAAAGCTCTTATATCTTGCTTAATTGTGTTGAGATGAGGATAAACTCTGGGCACCAGTGACCATGGTACAGACATGGCATACAGATGGGGCCAGCTAGCAGTGTCCTCTCTCTCAGAGTGCAGTGATAGGAGTTTTATTCCAGTCCTGCGCCTCTTTCATCACCTCTCTCCAGGTGTATCCAGGTAACTCCAAGGCCACCAGGCTCTTAAAACAGGACAGTCAAGGTAACAGGTAATTGCAAAGGCGTCTCGTAAAATGGTCTGTTTGCCCAGAGCTGAAGGAACACAACCTCCTCTTTCATATGTCAACCTGGACTCACAGGAAACACACAGGACAAGAAGACACTGCCAACACTGCTCCTCCATTGTCTTACTGTATATCCCGGCTCTCTCCCTATCTCTTTATCAATCAACTTGCTTCTTTGTCTTCACCTACATGTTTCTCCCCCTTTCACCCTCTCTCTTTTTTTCTCTGTCTGTCCTTTAATCTTGATCTCAGTTGTTCTGCCCTCTCATTCTACTCAGCCTGTCTCACTCTCGCTCTATCTCTCTCTCTGTCACTCCACCATTACCTCATTTTCATTTGTCTTTATGATTAACCTGGTTCTCTGTCCTCCTCCCACCTCCCAAACACCACTCTTTTAATGTTTGATTCCAGGTGATAAGAGCAGTATGAGAGATGAGCCTATAAGAGAGCAGGAGTTCAAATGAGTTCATGTGGTCAAAGGCCAGAGGCTGGGGAGGGACCGCAGACACACATACACGCTGCACAACAAACTGCCTTCTGGGAGGTCTGGCTGTCCTTGCCTGGCCTGGCCTGGAGTCTCTGGACCAGGCCCAGCTCGGCACTCAAGGTGACAGAGGACTGAGAGGAAACTAGCCAAGAGCCAAAGCACTCCACCAGAACCACTGCATGGCTGGCCACACATCCACATACAGTAGGCCTGCACAGGGAGAGAACACACAGGACTATCTACATCTATCTACACTGTCTATCTACACAGCAGTAACTATAGTATTTACCAACAGTATCCATGTACAGAATCTATAGATCTACCCCACAAGCACTTACACCCTGTAATACACACACACACTAGGCTGCACAGCTCACTGTTTACTGCTGGACACTGTCACACTCCATTTCCTCACCTTCAACAATCACTTGTTTGTTTCCATCTGTAAACAAACATCACAAGAAAAATAGACACCGATAGATAACTTAACTCTCTCCCTTTCCCTCTCCCTCTCCTTTCCCTTTCCCTTTCCCTTTCCCTCTCCTTTCCCTTTCCCTTTCCCTTTCCCTCTCCTTTCCCTTTCCCTTTCCCTTTCCCTTTCCCTTTCCCTTTCCCTTTCCCTTTCCTTTCCCTCTCCTTTCCCTTTCCCTTTCCCTTTCCCTTTCCCTTTCCCTCTCCCTTTCCCTTTCCCTCTCCCTTTCCCTCTCCCTCTCCTTTCCCTTTCCCTTTCCCTCTCCCTTTCCCTTTCCCTTTCCCTTTCCCTCTCCTTTCCCTTTCCCTTTCCCTTTCCCTTTCCCTCTCCCTTTCCCTTTCCCTTTCCCTTTCCCTCTCCTTTCCCTTTCCCTTTCCCTTTCCCTTTCCCTCTCCCTTTCCCTTTCCCTTTCCCTTTCCCGCTCCTTTCCCTTTCCCTTTCCCTTTCCCTCTCCTTTCCCTTTCCCTTTCCCTTTCCCTCTCCCTTTCCCTTTCCCTTTCCCTTTCCCTCTCCTTTCCCTTTCCCTTTCCCTTTCCCTTTCCCTCTCCTTTCCCTTTCCCTTTCCCTTTCCCTCTCCCTTTCCCTTTCCCTTTCCCTTTCCCTTTCCCTCTCCTTTCCCTTTCCCTCTCCCTTTCCCTTTCCCTTTCCCTTTCCCTTTCCCTTTCCCTCTCCCTTTCCCTTTCCCTTTCCCTTTCCCTTTCCCTGTCCATTTCCCTTTCCCTTTCCCTTTCCCTTTCCCTCTCCTTTCCCTTTCCCTTTCCCTTTCCCTCTCCCTTTCCCTTTCCCTTTCCCTCTCCCTTTCCCTTTCCCTTTCCCTTTCCCTCTCCCTTTCCCTTTCCCTTTCCCTTTCCCTTTCCCTTTCCCTTTCCCTTTCCCTCTCCCTTTCCCTTTCCCTTTCCCTTTCCCTTTCCCTTTTCCTTTCCCTTTCCCTTTCCCTTTCCCTTTCCCTTTCCCTTTCCCTTTCCCTCTCCTTTCCCTTTCCCTTTCCCTCTCCTTTCCCTTTCCCTTTCCCTTTCCCTCCCCTTTCCCTTTCCCTTTCCCTCTCCCTTTCCCTTTCCCTTTCCCTTTCCCTTTCCCTCTCCTTTCCCTTTCCCTTTCCCTTTCCCTCTCCTTTCCCTTTCCCTTTCCCTTTCCCTTTCCCTCTCCTTTCCCTTTCCCTTTCCCTCTCCCTTTCCCTTTCCCTTTCCCTTTACCTTTCCCTTTCCCTCTCCCTTTCCCTTCCCTTTCCCTTTCCCTTTCCCTTCCCTTTCCCTTTCCCTTTCCCTTTCCCTTTCCCTTTCCCTTTCCCTTTCCCTTTCCCTTTCCCTCTCCTTTCCCTTTCCCTTTCCCTTTCCCTTTCCCTTTCCCTTTCCCTTTCCCTCTCCCTTTCCCTTTCCCTTTCCCTTTCCCTCTCCCTTTCCCTTTCCCTTTCCCTTTCCCTTTCCCTTTCCCTCTCCTTTCCCTTTCCCTTTCCCTTTCCCTCTCCTTTCCCTTTCCCTTTCCCTTTCCCTTTCCCTTTCCCTTTCCCTTTTCCTTTCCCTTTCCCTTTCCCTTTCCCTTTCCCTTTCCCTTTCCCTCTCCCTCTCCTTGCCCTTTCCCTTTCCCTTTCCCTTTCCCTCTCCCTTGCCCTTTCCCTTTCCCTTTCCCTTTCCCTTTCCCTTTCCCTCTCCCTCTCCTTTCCCTTTCCCTTTCCCTTTCCCTCTCCTTTCCCTTTCCCTTTCCCTTTTCCTTTCCTTTCCTCTCCCTCCCTTTCCCTTTCCCTTTCCCTCCCCTTTCCCTTTCCCTTTCCCTTTCCCTTTCCCTTTCCCTTTTCCTTTCCCTTTCCCTCTCCCTTTCCCTTTCCCTTTCCCTCTCCTTTCCCTTTCCCTTTCCCTTTCCCTTTCCCTCTCCTTTCCCTTTCCCTTTCCCTTTCCCTCTCCCTTTCCCTTTCCCTTTCCCTTTCCCTTTTCCTTTCCCTTTCCCTCTCCCTTTCCCTTTCCCTTTCCCTTTCCCTTTCCCTTTCCCTCTCCCTTTCCCTTTCCCTTTCCCTTTCCCTTTCCCTTTCCCTTTCCCTTTCCCTTTCCCTTTCCCTCTCCTTTCCCTTTCCCTTTCCCTTTCCCTTTCCCTTTCCCTTTCCCTCTCCCTTTCCCTTTCCCTTTCCCTTTCCCTTTCCCTTTCCCTTTCCCTTTCCCTCTCCTTTCCCTTTCCCTTTCCCTTTCCCTTTCCCTCTCCTTTCCCTTTCCCTTTCCCTTTCCCTTTCCCTTTCCCTTTTCCTTTCCCTTTCCCTTTCCCTTTCCCTTTCCCTTTCCCTTTCCCTCGCCCTCTCCTTGCCCTTTCCCTTTCCCTTTCCCTTTCCCTCTCCCTTGCCCAATCCCTTTCCCTTTCCCTTTCCCTTTCCCTTTCCCTCTCCCTCTCCTTTCCCTTTCCCTTTCCCTTTCCCTCTCCTTTCCCTTTCCCTTTCCCTTTTCCTTTCCTTTCCTCTCCCTCCCTTTCCCTTTCCCTTTCCCTCTCCCTTTCCCTTTCCCTTTCCCTTTCCCTTTCCCTTTCCCTTTCCTTTCCTTTCCCTTTCCCTTTCCCTCTCCCTTTCCCTTTCCCTTTCCCTCTCCTTGCCCTTTCCCTTTCCCTTTCCCTTTCCCTTTCCCTCTCCTTTCCCTTTCCATCTCCTTTCCCTTTCCCTTTCCTTTCCGTTTCCTTACTCTTTCCCTCTCCCTCCCTTTCCCTCTCCCTCCCTTTCCCTTTCCCTTTCCCTCTCCCTTTCCCTTTCCCTTTCCCTTTCCCTTTCCCTTTCCCTTTCCCTTTCCCTCTCCCTTTCCCTTTCCCTTTCCCTCTCCCTTTCCCTTTCCCTTTCCCTTTCCCTTTCCCTTTCCCTCTCCTTTCCCTCTCCTTTCCCTTTCCCTTTCCCTTTCCCTCTCCCTTTCCCTTGCCCTTTCCCTCTCCTTGCCCTTTCCCTTTCCCTTTCCCTCTCCCTCCCCTTTCCCTTTCCCTTTCCCTTTCCCTTTCCCTTTCCCTTTCCCTTTCCCTCTCCTTTCCCTTTCCCTTTCCCTCTCCCTCTCCTTTCCCTTTCCCTTTCCCTTTCCCTTTCCCTCTCCTTTCCCTTTCCCTTTCCCTTTCCCTTTCCCTTTCCCTTTCCCTTTCCCTTTCCCTCTCCTTTCCCTTTCCCTTTCCCTCTCCCTCTCCTTTCCCTTTCCCTTTCCCTTTCCCTTTCCCTCTCCTTTCCCTTTCCCTTTCCCTTTCCCTTTCCCTTTCCCTCTCCTTTCCCTTTCCGTTTCCTTACTCTTTCCCTCTCCCTCCCTTTCCCTCTCCCTCCCTTTCCCTTTCCCTTTCCCTTTACCTTTCCCTTTCCCTTTCCCTTTCCCTTTCCCTTTCCCTTTCCCTTTCCCTCTCCCTTTCCCTTTCCCTTTCCCTTTCCCTTTCCCTTTCCCTTTCCCTTTCCCTCTCCCTTTCCCTTTCCCTTTCCCTCTCCTTGCCCTTTCCCTTTCCCTTTCCCTCTCCTTTCCCTTTCCCTTTCCCTCTCCTTTCCCTTTACCTTTCCCTCTCCCTCTCCTTGCCCTTTACCTTTCCCTCTCCCTCTCCTTGCCCTTTCCCTTTCCCTTTCCCTTTCCCTCTCCCTCTCCTTGCCCTTTCCCTTTCCCTTTCCCTTTCCCTTTCCCTTTCCCTCTCCTTCTCCTTTCCCTCTCCTTTCCCTTTCCATTTCCCTCTCCCTCTCCTTTCCCTTTCCCTTTCCCTCTCCCTCTCCTTTCCCTCTCCTTCCCTCTCCCTCTCCCTCTCCCTCTCCTCTCCTCTCCTCTCCCTCTCTTGATTTCCCTCTCTTATAGGGTTTCATCTGATTTGATCCCTCTGTGCTCGACATTATCAATTCATTGTGTGCTGCTTGTGGCTGGCGTGTCTGATTGAAGTGATGGGCTGATTCCTCCTGCTTCCTCCCAGATGGAGGGTGCTATAGCAAATAGCCCAATGGGTCTGTTTAGATAACACTGACCTCTCCCAGCCGGGCCGCCTGCACGGTAAGTGAGCGGTTTTATGGGATTCTGCCGTTCCTAAGTGGAAGGGAAAAAAATAAAAAGAGCCAAATTGATCAATTCAGAGATGGACAGAAAGAAAAAAAGATGTGGCCAATGGTTGTGAGCATATTGTAGGCTGTCTCCCACCTGCCTCTCCATGTACAGGAGTGTTAGTCATCACCAGGCTGAATTGCAGGAGGACACAAGGGGCTGTCTGCCTGCCTCTGCTGATCTGCATCCCATTGGGTTACCCGGGAAACATACAGTAGGCTGAAGGGGGCCACTTGCGCCCTTCCATGGAAATGGATATTCACGTCTTTGTTCCATATCGTGATAGTATTTCTAAAATGATTCCTGTTTAATTGTGTGCTCCTCTCAGCAGCCAAGGCTCCTGCGATTTCATCAGCCAACCATCGCGCAGGTCAGGATTTAAAGACTAACGTTAATAAAAGAAAAGGAAGAGATGACTAAATCTCTGCATAAAAGATGCACTGATGAATTGACATGGAGAGAGACAGAATAAATATGAGATGTTATATATCCTGTTACTTCCTACTAGCCTGTTTAAACTGCCCCCCCCCCCCCCCCCCCCTCTCTCTCTCCAGCTGTAACACTGTGATGCTTTCAGAGGGCCCCTGTGTGTTCCAAGCTAAATGGCCTGATCTCTGAGTCCCACATATTAAGGCATCATCAGCCTGTGTGTGTTTCCCCATCTCTGTGGCCTTGTGCTTAAGTGCCCACTTTATGGACCACATCAGAACACACACCCTGTTATAATGTGCATTTAAAAAGAATGGTCTTTGGCGTTATGCAACTCTTTGCAAACAGAGAGGCCTGTTTAAAAGTTATAGGGGACGATATTATGGCTCATCTTTGAAAACTGGGGGGTTGTAAAACATCATTGTAACTCCCTCATGTGACAAGATGTTTTACAATCGCACCATTAAAAGCCATCGAGTGTGAGGGCCAGGTTGGGCTGGGAGAGCCACTACAGGCCCTCTCTCCCTGGTTGTGGGGCTGGAGAGAGGAAGCACGCCTTATATTGAGGAGTGGAGCTAAAGATAAAGATAATGTTGTTCTTTAATTAAAACAGCACATCTATCCCCATTGATCCCAACGAGGGGAGGAGAGGAAACAGTCATACAGACATAAATAGACAGCATGTAATAAACTGCTTAGTAGTGCCAAATACTGTACACAAGGCAGTGTACAAGTGAGTGAGTGAGTGAGTGAGTGAGTGAGTGAGTGAGTGAGTGAGTGAGTGAGTGAGTGAGTGAGTGAAAAAGAGAGAGAGAAAGAGGGAGAGAGAGAGAGAGAGAGAGAGAGAGAGAGAGAGAGAGAGAGAGAGAGAGAGAGAGAGAGAGAGAGAAAACAGTGTAATGAGTATTCAGAGCATTGCCAACCAAAGAGACTTTTCAATAGTTAAAACTTGAGCTCTGTTGCACTGCCGTTTTCTTTGTAGTCATATTAGTCATATTATGTCTAAATGAACCATCATAGACAGATTATTAAAAAGGATTCATGTTTAGCAGACTGAACACAGCATGCAATATAGATGATGAGGGGTTTGGTACTAATGCATGACAGTGTGACTTTAGTTTAGCATATTCAATAAGTTGAATTGCCTAATTTTCAACTAGTTGGAGTAGATGTGGATCAGACCAGCTACTGCTTCATTTTAATTGTTGAACTGTGTGTTGAGCTGTATGCTGTGGTTTCATCAGCCTGCCCTCAAGCATCTGTATTTTGACAGATACTTGGCGGGACGTCCCCGGTTAGGTTAAAGAACCCAAAGCAAACATGCAGTCTTGGCGTTGCATGTTCTAGACTAAAAAAAATCATCAAAAACATAACTAAAATCTATAGGAAATCAGTCCTGACTCTTGCACAACAACACAACGTCTGATAATAGTGTTACGGGACTCTATTTTTGAAGACAATTACTCCTGCACTACGTTCGGCAGTCACTAGGAGGAGTTATGAAGATTGATTTCCTTGGTTGAGCCCATGCGTGGTCCACAATTACAACCACACAGCTTTGCAACCACCTAGGCCTACCTACCACGGTAAAAATATCATTAACGACGTCTCAGAAATTAAAAGGATAAATCAGACCACAATCTGACAAGGGGGTTTGATGAAAATAGTTAAGGTGAGTAAATTAATTAGTAAATTAATCATGCAAAATGATGTAAATTAATCATGCAAAATGTACCAACCAACTGCACTGATAATATTATTATAATGTTACTATTATTGTCATTTTCCATTATATTTCACCACCTCTCAAACCCACCTAACCTCTCAAACTGACGCCAGATGCTTTAAAGCAACACATTGTGCCGCACCAACACTGGTGTATGTACGTGATTTTTTATTTATTTTTAAATAGCAGAAAACAAGGCTTGTTTGAGTTTGACCTTTAGACCAAAGGCCAACAAACAAAGCGATAAAATCCATGACAAAATACATCTCATAATATACTGTATCAGAGATGTTTTGGAATGGGGAGGTTTTGGATGGAGACGGAATGATATTTAACATTCACGATTTTCACTTGGCCCTCTGAAAAGACTGAACACCAATTATCCTGCTGGTCACCTCTCAGGCTCTACATTTTGATAGAATGCAAATGTTGGAAGTCTATGGCTCGGTGTGGGTAATCCATTGACTTGAGATGAATACAGTGGCTACTCTCAGACCCTTCACAGTTATTAGGACTAATAGAAAAACATGAAATAAAGAATCTGCTCTAACGCTCCGAATAGCCAGCTCCTCCAAAGTCCTCTCTGACAGTTTGGCTAGTAATTTGCATTCCTTTGTGCGAAAACTTGTAATCCCCTCCTCAGCATGCCAAGAAACACACAACAGATTTATTGTCCCAGTCAACAAATCGTTTAGGTCTTCTCAAACCTATTACTGGCTAATGCACCAGTGGCTTCCAAACACCGGGCTGAGCTCTACAGAGCCCAGCAACCCCACAGCTTTGTTGGACCCCTGATCTATTCACGCCAAATACACTTCTGTAGCGCCAACACCTTCCCAGTGTGGCCTGGGAGCCTGTTGCAAAACTCAGAGAACACTGTTCTTTCCAGGACAACAAAGCGACATGGACTCTCCACTGTGGTCGATAAAGACACACATGCCATCCACGTATGTAGGCCTATAGAAAATAACAAAGTAGCCTATGCTCTCTAATTCTATTCTAACACAGAAATAAATGTCCTTGCAGAAATTACATGGGAGCATAAAGACAGCGTCAATGTTCATTGAATTCAATCTAAAATCGAATCCCACTTGAAGGACGTCTTTTTCTAAAGTGCACTTTCCAAACACACTGGGGTTACAAAACATTAAGAACCCCTTCCATGTGTTGAACCTTCCATATATTGAGTTGAACCCCCCCTTCCCTTTTGCCATTAGAACAGACTGGATTTTTGGGGCATGGACTCTACACTACCAGCTCTCACAGTCTCATGTCAGAATTAGACTTCCATCCATGTTACTCGAAAGTCATATTTTGAAGTGGTTCCAATGTTAATGTTAGGCAGTAACTGAGAATGGTTAAAGTTAGGCAGTAACTGAGAATGGTTAAAGTTAGGCAGTAACTGAGAATGGTTAAAGTTAGGCAGTAACTGAGAATGGTTAAAGTTAGGCAGTAACTGAGAATGGTTAATGTTAAGCAGTAACTGAGAATGGTTAATGTTAGGCAGTAACTGAGAATGGTTAATGTTGGGCAGTAACTGAGAATGGTTAATGTTAGGCAGTAACTGAGAATGCTTAAAGTTAGGCAGTAACTGAGAATGGTTAAAGTAGGGGTTAAGTTTTGGGATAGGCTTAAAACAAAAATATCAAAACCAACTTTCTATCAGAGGCAGATGCTTACTTCCATCCGCCAATCCCCATCCCCACCCACAACAACCTAGCAAAACCGAAAAATACCTGAAGATAACAGCAGAACTCACTGATGCCCCTAGTGGCCGGTTTCCACGTCATCTCCTGAGGTTCTCAGACATTAAATATTGACTTGTATCATGGGTGTCCTGACTGCTCTACAAGGTGTTGAAATAATTCCACACAGGGATGCTGGCACATGTCGACTCCCATGCTTCCCACAGTTGTGTCAAGTTGGCTGGATGTCCTTTTCGTGGTGGACCATTCATGATACACACTTGAAACTGTTGATCGTGAAAAACCCAGCAGTGTCACAAACAGGTGGGCCTGGCAGGTGCCATACCCCATTCAAAGGCACTTAAATACACCACATGACCAAAAGTATGTGGTCATCTGCTCGTCCCTTTGCTGCTATAACAGCCTCCACTCTTCTGGGAAGGCTTTCCACTAGATGTTGGAACATTGCTGCAGGGACTTGCTTCCATTCAGCCATAAGAGCATTGGTGAGATTGGGCACTGATGATGGGTAACTAGGCCTGGCTCGCAGTTGGCGAGCCAAAAGTGTTCGATGGGGTTGAGGTCAGGGCTCTGTGCAGGCCAGTCAAATTCTTCCACACCAATCTCAACAAACCATTTCTGTACGGACCTCACTATGTGCACACAGAGGCATAGTCATGCTGAAACAGGAAAGGGCCTTCCCCAAACTGTTGACACAAAGTTGGAAGCAAAGAATTGTCTAGAATGTCATTGTATGCTGCGACATTAAGATTTCCCTTGACTAGAACTAAGGGGCCTGCCTGATCCATGTAAAACAGCCCCAGACCATTATTCCTCCTCCACCAAACTTTTCGGTAGGTAGGGTTGGGTAGGTAGGGTTCTCCTGGCATCCGCCAAACCCAGATTTGTCCTTTGGACTGCCAGATGGTGATGCGTGATTCATCACTCCAGAGAACGCGTTTCCACTGCTCCAGAGTTCAATAGCAGGAAGCTTTTTACCACTTCAGCCGACGCTTGGCATTGTGCATGGTGATCTTAGGCTTGTGTGCGGCTGCTCTGCCATGGAAACCGATTTCATGAAGCTCCTGACTAACAGTTATTGTGCTGATGTTGCTTCCAGAGGCAGTTTGAAACCTGGCAGTGAGTGTCACAACCGAGGACAGACGAGCTCTACGCGCTAGTCCCGTTCTGTGAGCTTGTATGGCCTACCAATTCACGGCTGAGTCGTTGTTGCCTCTAGACGTTTCCACTTCATAATAACAGCACTTACAGTTGCCCGGGGCTGCTGTGTGCCACGTTGAACGTCACAGAGCTCTTCAGTAAGGCCATTCTACTGCCAATGTTTGTCTATAGAGATTTCATGGCTGTGCTCAACTTTATACACCGGTCAGCAACAGGTGTGGGTTAAATAGCCGAATCCTCTCATTTGAAGGGGTGTCCACATACTTCTGTATATATATTGTATTTTGTCATGCATATGTGTGACATTCACCCTCTGAATGGTACACATACACAATCCATGTCTCAATTGTCTCGAGGCTTAAAAATCTTTCTTTAACCTGTCTCCCCCCTTCATCTACACTGATTGAAGAGGATTTGACAAGTGACATAAATAATGGATCATGAAGCTTTCACCTGAATTCACCTGTTCGGTCTATGTTGTGGAAAGAGCAGGTGTTCATAATGTTTTTTACACTCAGCAACCACAGTGATCCATCATTTCAAACCCTGAGCACATAACCACAACCGAATATCATGAATATTTGTCTGGTTTACTTAAGCTCGTTTTCAAATCATGTCTGCCTAATAGCCTAATGATGAAGCATTAGGCTATTTTATTTAATATTCAATATAATGTATTCAATAGCAATAAGTATATATTGTTATATTATTTACCGTTGAAGTCGGAAGTTTACATACACTTAGGTCATTAAAACTTGTTTTTCAACCACTCCACAAATTTCTTGTTAACAAACTATAGTTTTGGCAAGTCGGTTAGGATATCTACTTTGTGCATGACTGAAGCAATTTTTCCAACAATTGTTTACAGACATATTTTTTCACTTATAACTCACTGTATCACAATTCCAGTGGGTCAAAAGTTTACATACACTAAGTTGATTGTGCCTTTAAACAGCTTGGAAAATTCCAGAAAATATTGTGATGGCTTTAGAATCTTCTGATAGGCTAATTGACATCATTTGACTCAATTGGAGGTGTACCTGTGGATGTATTTCAAGGCCTACCTTCAACTCAGTGCCTCTTTGCTTGACATCATGGGAAAATCAAAAGAAATCAGCCAAAAATTGTAGACCTCCACAAGTCTGGTTCCTCCTTGGGAGCAATTTCCAAATGCCCGAAGGTACGACGTTCATCTGTACAAACAATAGTACGCAAGTATAAACACCATGGGACCACACAGCCGTCATACCGCTCAGGAAGGAGACGCATTCTGTCTCCTAGAGATGAACGTACTTTGGTGCGAAAAGTGCAAATCAATCCCAGAACAACAGCAAAGGACTTTGTGAAGATGCTGGAGGAAACAGGTACAAAAGTATCTATATCCACAATCAAACGAGTCCTATATCGACATAACCTGAAAGGCCACTCAGCAAGGAAGAAGCCACTGCTCCAAAACCGCCATAAAACAGCTAGATTACAGTTTGCAACTGCAGATGGGGACAAAGATCGTACTTTTTGGAAATGAGAAATGTCCTCTGGTCTGATGAAACAAAAATATAACTGTTTGGCCATAATGACCATCGTTATGTTTGGAGGTCAAAGGGGGATGCTTGCAAGCCGAAGAACACCATCCCAAACGTGAAGCACGGGGGTGGCAGCATCATGTTCTGGGGGTGCTTTGCTGCGGGAGGGACTTGTGCACTTCACAAAATAGATGGCATCATGAGGCAGGAAAATTATGTGGATATATTGAAGCAACATCTCAAGACATCAGTCAGAAAGTTAAAGCTTGGTCGCAAATGGGTCTTCCAAATGGACAATGACCCCAAGCATACTTCCAAAGTTGTGGAAAAATGGCAAAAAGACAACAAAGTCAGGGTATTGGAGTGGCCATCACAAAGCCCTGACCTCAATCCCATAGAACATTTGTGGGCAGAACTGAAAAAGCGTGCGTGAGCAAGGAGGCCTACAAACCTGACTCAGTTACACCAGCTCTGTCAGGAGGAATGGGCAAAATTCACCCAACTTATTGTGGGTAGCTTGTGGAAGGCTACCCGAAACGTTTGACCCAAGTTAAACAATTTAAAGGCAATGCTACCAAATACTAATTGAGTGTATGTAAACCTCTGTTCCACTGGGAATGAAATAAATAAAAGCTCAAATAAATCATTCTCTCTACCTTTATTCTGACATTTCACATTCTTAAAATAAATTGGTGATCCTAACTGACCTAAGACAGGGGATTTTTACTAGGATGAAATGTCAGGAATTGTGAAAAACTGAGTTTAAATGTATTTGGCTAAGGTGTATGTAAACTTCCGACTTCAACTGTATATTCTATGTGAGTTGAAGACGTTATAATCGAGCTCAAAGCACGTCCTCAGGAAAACTGCCATTAAATCGTGTTAGTTTTGTCTCTGTTTTGTGATTTCACTGCGCTGTAGGTCTGTCAGTGGAGGGAGAGGTGAAAGGAGAGGACCATCCATCTGCTCGCCTTTGTGCCTCACACTCCGGGCATCAAATGGAGGTCACCACCGAGAGAGAGGGTCAGAGGGAGAAATATCCAACATAGACCCTACGCGACAAACACAACGGATCCTTTGATTCTCTTGTTTGCACACATACATTTATCTCGAATTGTTGTTTTGCTTTTCAGTTTGGTCCCATATTGAGATGGTGCACTGCATGAACGAGAGCCATATAATGTTCAAACGTTGGCGCACATTAAACTATATATCCAAGTTATCCAACATCAACACCAAATCCAACAGACACATCTTGACAGCCTCGTAACTTTTATAAGCAATCAGTTCGAACGTTTATAGCTATTCTGGAAGTATTTGGGTGTTGGGGATCCCGAGAGAAGATGACACACTCCAAGTGAATGTCGAGAACACAAGCCAGGGGCACTTGCTTGGAACGTTTGGTGGTGAGGATGGGCGCGTGATTACTCGCACATGGAGCAGGAACTGAGCGCATGCAGATTAAGGCCAACATTTTCCAACTGTGCAAAAGTAGAAAAAAAGCTAAAACCCTCCTCACTATCTTTTTACATAAAACATTGAATAGAGGAAAATAGCCTATATAGGTCTAACTAGAACCATTTGGTGAGGAATCCATTACCTGTAGGCCTATTGGATAATACAATTAGCATTCATAGACCATCATTCTATTTGCCATTATTCAATAGTTTACAATCGCATCCGTCTTGCCTCGTGTACTGGCTCTGTATGACTTGGCAGGCAGACTGATGCAATGGGCCGATTACACTGATACAGTAGTATAATGAAGTCTGAGCACTGTAAAATAAATTGCAGGTATCAGATTGCGTCTAAGTGAGTGGCTGCGGCCAAGCCTTCATTGACGATGGGCCCCTAACAACACTGTTGTTTAATGCATGAACTTCATTTGTTATATCTTTATTAATTCATCATTGCTTGGGTCAAATATTGCCAGGAATCTATTGCCTGTAAATGTAATTGTATTTAAAGAGGACCATTTACACTATACAATCAGAGCCAGGATTTATTTCATTCTACCAAATTGCATCTTAATTGTAAGTTTCCTTTCTCTTATTGAAACGTCTCCCCGTAATGATTTCATCACATGAGATCATGGAGATGAAGGGGCATGAAACGGGTTCTCCAACGGCGGCATATCCAGTGCAATATGGCGTGTAAAAGCCTCGTCTGAACCAAAGTTGAAACACATGTTATTTTTTCTACCATTTCCATACAATTACTTGTGGAGTGCGTAAAGACTCCACTGAATGGGATTCAGCTATACCGCATGCACAGCCTGTGCGGGACTTCAATGAAAATATATAGGCCTAATGAAAAGCATTATTATTGGTTTAATTCGAAGGCCGGTCAAAACTGCTGCACAACAATTAATGGTATTTTTTTATTCTATTGGCCCAAATAATCAAGCCTTCAATAATAATAATAATTTACAGTTCCTAAGCCCTAATTGAGAAATTAGTAATAAGTATATAATTGTTATTATTATTATATTATTATTTGGTAGCCTACACCTGAATAAGTAGCCTAACAAATAACATTTAGATTAAAAATACATTTTTAGATTACGCTAAGTATAAAATGAGTCACAGCACAACTGAAATCCATCCGCGTTGCTCTCTGTTATTAATGTATTTAGTCAAATTACATTTTCTGTCGCAGTGCGTCAAGGCTAATAAACCAGGGGTTTGCAGAAGCGTGTTTGTAAGTTGTGCACACTGCAGCGTTTGAAGATTTCACTTTCTCATATTTCAAAGCCTCCATTTAGCCTATTAATTAATTTAATTAATTATTAATTTCTATGCTTCTGCTGAACCTGGCAGTATTTACAGAGTCTTACGGCTATTGTATGAGTTATTCTGTGGCCCATTGTTTTCTTTACCAAAATAAACCAGATTCACTGCACTAACACAATTTTACAAAAAAAAGATTTTCGTCTAGCCTATTCGCAAAATGTTTTGAAGAGCAACTGGTGATGTGTTTGAATATAACGAGAAAAAAAACGAAAAAATACAATTAAAATTATTTTCTCCAGTCTTTCCAAGCTGACCCCAAAATAATAATTTTTATATGCCTACGATAAGTCTACGTTTAGAAAGTCATATTTAAATATTAGGCAAAGAGACATTATAACGAAATGCTAATATGTTCTAGAATTTGGACATTAAAATATGGTCCCCTTGAGGCCAATGCAAAGATCGAAACTCTCAGTTCTGCGTGTTAAAAGAGACTGGCAGGAATTTCATCTGAATGCATTTGTATAGCCTCGTTGCCCCTCGCACACATGCGGTTCGTTAGCTTGTCTCTTTTGTGAGAATTCCCACAGATTCTCTGGGTAACTCAATCTGTCGACAATCAACACACCGTTGCCTTGAGTCCATTGAATAAATACATGATTTCATTATTTGGAAACTAGTGCACCGCTTCCTCTTTTATCTTATTAAACAAGGAAATCTACTAAGGCGCAAATTGAGTCAGCTTTGGCACATAGACAAACGTAGACTGAAAAATGAAAAATAGACTGCTTTGTTGACATAAGGCTACACAATAATTAGGCTCGAAATTATTGCTAACAATGCTACTACTACTACTACTACTACTACTACTACTAGTAGTAGCCTACAAGGACTAATACTATTTGTCATGATATTACTACAGTACTATTTTGAGTTATAGCATACATGTACCCAGTGAATGCCTTGTCAGAGAGTTGAGGCGTTCCATGGAGAAAGAGTGAGGCCATAAGCAGGTGTTTGTTCTTTGCTGTCCCGGTGCTGAGGACACCCTCATCCCTGCTACAGCCCCTATTCTGGAGGCCTTGCCTCTCCCTCCAGCCCGCTCCCTCCAGCCTTCCCCCTCCAGCCCGCTCCCTTGCTCCCCAGGCCTTTGATCAGGGCCGACCCCCTCTGTCACAGCTGCCCATGTGGGGGCTTCTCTCTCACCTACAAAAACACTTCCTGCTGGGGGACCCACTCTTACACTCCACAACCCTCCAACACCCCTACCCAAGATCACCATCCCCAAGGAAACAGCAGAGCGGGTGGGATCTCAGTTTGTGAGTGAGGGTGCAAGAGGGAGAGTGGTCGTCAAGCACACATGAACACATGAGAAGTTGAGTGCTGTACAGTGTTCATGTCTATAGGAAAGAGAGAACAAATGGGTTTGTGTGTGTGAGAATGAGATGAGACCAATAATGACAAGTAGAGAACATGCTATGATTTACCTAAGCAAACACATGCCGACAGAGCAGTATTTTCCACACACAATCTGACACAAGCCCCAATAAGAGTCCACAGCTAGCTTACATATGTATGACTATTGTTAGTCCCACCTGCAAGCCTTTACCAAAGCGGCTGGAGCACAAAGTTACTTCCCCCTGTTCAGTTGACCTGAAAACTCCTCTTATTTGGCATGTCTGCTCAATTAACTAGGAAGAAAAATCCTTTGGTCTATCTGGGAGAGGTGGTGAGCAAGTTCCACGGTCGTAGTTTTAAATATTTATATTTTATCATTTGTTGATGCTGTTCTTTTTCTTTTTGGGTAAAGGTTGTTAGTAACAGTTTAAAAACCACTCTTCTCTCCAGCACTGGCTAATCCTGCTGAGACATCTGGGGAGGATGACTCAACTGAATGTCTGATACACATCATATGTCATTCATTATCCTGAGGTTGCCTATTCCAGGCTAATTGTACTTTGCATATTTTCAGATAGTCCAATAAACATAGAAGCTGGCTAAGATGACACAGTCTTTGACCAGTGAAAGCTGTTCCAGGCTGTGTGACTGTGATGACTAGAAGGACTAATGGTGACGTGACACAGGAAGCACCTTGGGCCATCCCTCTCCACTGACACCTGCCCTGCCCCCAAGCTGCCAGGGGTCAATTAATTAATTAAGTGCCAATTAAAAGCATGAAATATTTCCCAGGAGTTGTGTGGTGGCACCCGAGTGGGACACAGAGCAAGTGGTCTGGGTGTGAGCGTGTCCAAGTTCAACAGGGCTTTATGTAACACAGCTAAAACACAGGCTCCACCAGCACTCCTCTATTCCCCTACCACAGTTACACAGCTAAAACACAGGCTCCACCAGCACTCCTCTATTCCCCTACCACAGTAACACAGCTAAAACACAGGCTCCACCAGCACTCCTCTATTCCCCTACCACAGTAACACAGCTAAAACACAGGCTCCACCAGCACTCCTCTATTCCCCTACCACAGTAACACAGCTAAAACACAGGCTCCACCAGCACTCCTCTATTCCCCTACCACAGTAACACAGCTAAAACACAGGCTCCACCAGCACTCCTCTATTCCCCTACCACAGTAACACAGCTAAAACACAGGCTCCACCAGCACTCCTCTATTCCCCTACCACAGTAACACAGCTAAAACACAGGCTCCACCAGCACTCCTCTATTCCCCTACCACAGTAACACAGCTAAAACACAGGCTCCACCAGCACTCCTCTATTCCCCTACCACAGTAACACAGCTACAACACAGGCTCCACCAGCACTCCTCTATTCCCCTACCACAGTAACACAGCTAAAACACAGGTTCCACCAGCACTCCTCTATTCCCCTACCACAGTAACACAGCTAAAACACAGGCTCCACCAGCACGCCTCTATTCCCCTACCACAGGTAGGGTTGCACTCTGCTTTTTTCTCCACACCTCATAGACAAAACCAACACCTCCATCTGGCTCTGGGTTGAACCCTGCGTTCCTCCAGCCTCACTACATTCATTTTGATCATTCCAATCCCCATATATAACCAGTTTTTTGGTACAACCTGACTCATCCAAAGGGAGTTAGAGAACGTTGGGGAAAGTGGAGTGAGAGCAGCACAGATCCGAGGGAGCCTGTGCAGGTCATGGTTGGCCCGCCCTTCTCCCCACTGCAGCAATGGAGGCTTCTCCAGGTTTGGGCAAACAGGCTACGTGGTCCCTGTCTCCCTGTCTCCCCCTTTCACTGTGTTGATCCAGGCCCGCCGCCACCTCCATTTCAGCAGGTTCACATGGAGTTTGGCTTTAACGTGCCGGGCGGCGCACGCAAAGAAATCACATTATGACATGGCAGAGCCGTCGTAAAGTGCCAGGGAGCCCACTGCGCCTTCTTCTCCTCCACCTCCGTCTGAAAACAGAGGGATCCCGAAGGAGGGATAAGAGGAGAGGAGAGAGGAATGTAACATGTTTGTAACATGTATGCAACCTGAGATGGTTTGCATCGTAACATTCTATGGTGTGCAATTTTGCTCAACCTTGTGATATGATAACATGGTGGTAATGCAATCTATAATATCCCTCTACTGTGAGGCACTTCCACTCTTTGCTTTCTTAGGGTTCTATGGCTTCCCAGGCCAATGCATCAAGGAAATTGAGCCATCACCTCGAACAATTGTATCTCCAACCACACCATTAAAGTACTGTGTGAGATATATAGCAGGGAGGGATGGAGGGAGAGATGGATGCGATCAGTGGACGGGTTGGGGGGGGGGGGGGGGCTGAGAGTCTGGAACTCTGAAGAATGTAAGACACCCAAAACAAGGGAAGGTTACAACTGTCATAAATTGACATATTTTAGCATGGTCAGATTCTCAAACAGACACATGCATGCACACACACAGCAACTGCTTTCCATGCCACCAATGTAACAATGGAATCCAAGGAATTGAGCAGAATGGAATTTCAGATATCTATGAATAAATTAATCAATTCCCCCTTCATGGAACTTGGATAGTCAACCATATGGATGTTTCTACTTGCAACATAACATAATGTTGAGTTAAGAGGCGTGGCAAAAGTGGGTTTTCAGATTTTTTTCCAATTAATTCACAGGCAGACTGAAACCCTTTCTTTTCTCTCTCGTTCACCCTGTTTCTTCTGGCACTCAGTCCTCCTGCCTGTGCATCAAGAAACACAAGGAGAGAAATAAGCAACTGTATTAACAGATGGTGAGAGTCAATAAAACACACAGAAATCAAGTCTCTGACACATCTGCTCTGCAGCATTTGACTAATCTTTCTGTGTGGCTCGTTGGGAGTGCTGGGCCGCTGGGACGGTGTGATGGAATCAGAGCAGGACAGGCAGATTAGGGGGGACAGGGATCTCCCAGGGGAGGACAACACATGCAATGGATCAAACTGGGGTGAGAAACCTTTAGGGAATGTGCCCTGTATGATGAATCTACAGGATCTAAATGTGCCCTGTGTGATGAATCTACAGGATCTAAATGTGCCCTGTGTGATGAATCTATAGGATCTAAATGTGCCCTGTGTGATGAATCTACATGATCTAAATGTGCCCTGTGTGATGAATCTACAGGATCTAAATGTGCGCTGTTTGATGAATCTACAGGATCTAAATGTGCCCTGTGTGATGAACCTACATGATCTAAATGTGCCCTGTGTGATGAATCTACAGGATCTAAATGGTTTCTAATGTTTACAGATTGTGAAGTCTTGATTTATGAGAACATATTTGGCATTTAGTTTTATTTACTCGCATCTCATGCGTACCAAAAGTCCTATCAGCTTTTTCTGTCTATCTTTGACAGATTTATAGATATGCCAATCTGTATGACTTGCATAATCACCAGCACACTAAACTGTGCAATATTCTCTGTAGATGAGAAACTGGAATGAGTTAGTGTGCCCTCTCTATGCCAGGAGAAACTGCCCTCCCTTGTACCTGACATGGCCACTCCAGTAGCCAATTGCATTGTTGGAAAGGCAAACAGTTACCATGAGCTTTAATTGCAAATAATCCATTATGGATCAAAGGTGATGGTTGTGATTGGATAGTGTGTGTGTGTGTGTGTGTGTGTGTGTGTGTGTGTGTGTGTGTGTGTGTGTGTGTGTGTGTGTGTGTGTGTGTGTGTGTGTGTGTGTGTGTGTGTGTGTGTGTGTGTGTGTGTGTGTGTGTGTGTGTGTGTGTGTGCCTGCGTGCCTGCGTGCAGAGGGACAGGGTTGGTGTTGTAGTAAAATGTAATCCACTTGACTTTTTGGAAGAAATATAAAACATAAATGTCTCTGACAAAACTGGGACTGACACACTGACCAGAACAATTATTACAAAATAAAAATACAAAAACACCAAACAGATTTAGTCAGACTAGGTCGATAAGCATCCAGTCTCTGTTAATTCCCAACAAATTATCTAATCCAGATGTTGCACTTTGAGTGTAAACACAGTGCCCTGCAGAATCATAAAATAAATAAGCATGAAAGGGGTTTAGAGTTTCAAACAGAGTCTAACCCCGGACTGAGACCTTTCCACTGCAAAAAAAGCCCCCACTCCCCCTTCCCCAGCCTTCCCTGCCTTCTTGAAACAGGAAAATGTAAATATGGTAATATTTAGCACGTGTTTCAAAACAGATCGGTTTTCTCAAGCAAAAAATACAAAATAAAAAAACAGGCCCACACACGAAAAAGGTCTCCCCAGTCACATTCAGTGTGTGTTCCTCCTCTGTGTGCATGTGGACGTGCTGTGGCTTCCTCTGTTTGCAAACTGTTCCACCCAGCACTTGGCCTTTCTCTGATGGCTTCTCCACACTTCAAACCTCATACTATCTCTGCCAGATTGTGAGTGTAACAATTCAACAACAACTTAACAACACAAAAACACTTCTCTAACGGGTCATATAATCCATTTGTATGCAGGGTAATGTTTCTCCAAGCAAGAAAAGGATAGGCAATGGAGGGAGTGTGAGAGTGGGAGAGATAGCAAGGAGAGTGTGAGAGGGAGAGAAAGGGAGAGAGAGAGGGAGGAGCGAGAGAGAGGGAAACACTCAGGACATATGGATGTATTTAAGGACCACCAGGGAAGGGAAACTTGTGCATTTTCGCATAAACCCAGATAAACTCCAAATATGTAATTACACGGGGTTTAGGGGTTGTCTGTTGCCGATTCATTCAGGAATTTCGGGTCATGTCTTTTTGGGAGTTTAGTGTACAGTGCTTTTTTAACGTCCTCAATGGTGGAAGTAGAGCTTTAGTGGCGAGATTCCACTGCACAATCTGCCTGGCCTGACCTTCTCTATGTGAGAGTACCATTGTCTCCTCTTTTACGAGGCTGCCAGTGGAAGAAGAAAGGAGTAAAATAAATACCTCCAACTACATAAAAGGCAAAGAAGTGGGACTCTCGTAAAATACCTGCAGCACGTTTTAAAACCTTCATCGCGTCCAGTATTTATAGTTCTTCGATTCCATGTCAGTGTTTGTAGCCAATTTGTTGTGCTCCAATAAATAGACTGGCCTATTTATCAGCAGACCACATGGCAGCCATATATGGCTCCTAACGAGAGGCAGATGTGCATTGTATATATTTTCACATGCAGGTTTGACGCGCTGACAGACCGGGACAGATAGCTGAGACATACAACCCTGCAGCCCTGAGCCATAGCTGACTGACTTCCGTATCAGCTGTAAACACCAATGGTGATTAGACCATGAACACGGGAGCCTATCCACCCATCTCTCTCTCTCTCTCTGCCTCATGAAGAAGGTCATTAATCCCGAGTGGCGCAGCAATCTAAGGCACTGCACCTCAGTGCAAGAGGCATTACTACAGTCCCCGGTTCGATTCCAGGCTGTATCACATCTGGCCGAGTCCCATAGGAAAGGCCCAGCGTCGTTCGGGATTGGCTGATGTAGGCCGTCATTTTAAATAAGAATTTGTTCTTAACTGACTTGCCAAGTTAAATAAAGGTTAAATAAAAAATACAAAAAAAATATATATATATATATAAAATTAAATAAATACTATCCATGAGACTCTGACATATATACTACAAGACACAGGTATGGTCAAGCTCTCAAACTGTTACAGTACTACTATGTTACTATGTAATAAGTAACGCCTAAGGAAACATACATGCTCTTCCTATAGCTTGTATTCCAAGTCCTCATCAAAGGGCTATCAAAAGGCAGGGTCTATCTTTTCTTCTGCTTCTGGAAAGCACATGCAACTTCTCTGTGTGTTTATGTGTCTGTGTGTGAGTGTCTTTGTTTGTGTGTACCTGATTGTATGTGTTTCACTGTGTGTATGTGTGTGTATACATGTGTTACTGTGTGTGTGTGTGTGTGTGTGTGTGTGTGTGTGTGTGTGTGTGTGTGTGTGTGTGTGTGTGTGTGTGTGTGTGTGTGTGTGTGTGTGTGTGTATACATGTGTTACTGTGTCTGTGTGTGTATACATGTGTTACTGTGTCTGTGTGTGTATACATGTGTTATTGTGTCTGTGTGTGTATACATGTGTTACTGTGCCTGTGTGTGTATAAGTGTGCGTTACTGTGTCTGTGTGTGTGTACATGTGTTACTGTGTCTGTGTGTATAAGTGTGCGTTACTGTGTCTGTGTGTGTGTACATGTGTTACTGTGTCTGTGTGTGTGTATACGTGTGCGTTACTGTGTCTGTGTGTGTATACGTGTGCGTTACTGTGTCTGTGTGTATGTGTGCGTTGCCAATTACCTCGGCTATAAATACAGAGCCCCAGCCGTCACTGAGTTTCTGGGTGGCTGCTGCACCACCCTAATTGGTTTCAGATGGTCGCCCAGATCTCTCTCCCACTCCCCGCCAGAGCGCTTACGGTCACACAGCCTGTGTGTGATAGAAAACTGCAGGGGAGAGAGGTGGGGAGGAGAAATATGAGTGACAGGACAGAAGTAAACACAGGGAGAGCACAGGAATAAACAAGCAGACACTAAATGTTTATTTTGCCCTGCCGGTTCCTATAGCCTACAGTATACATTCTCCTCAGCTCATTGAGTTGGGTAAGAGTGTAATAGGCTGGCTAAGTGAGTGAGTGAGGGGACACCAGCAATAACACAGGGAGAGCGGATTAAACCTGTTTTGGAAGAATGATTGGACATTTCTCCATTTTCTGTCTCTTTACACATTACTTTTACTTTCATTTTATTTTTGACATAATACTTTTTCCTGAATTCGATGAATGTGTAGATTCAGCCAAAAACAACTGGTTACGGGGCATGTTGACGAAAGGTCGTTTACAATCCTTACCGACTGATTTGGATCAAACTCAAAAATGCGATACATTACGAAAACTATATATTATGTTCATAATGTAAATATATGTTCGAAATTTCGGTATATTCTTTGTAGTTGTAGGCCTACAACACGTCCGGTCATGAGCACAAGGACAAAGCAAACAAGGAAAATATATTTATGCAACTTGGCCAATATGGCATTCATAATTGTAGCCCCATAAAATAACATATTAATACTATATTGATATAATTCGCTTACATATGGCTATCCCGAAAAACCTTTAATCAGAAAATATTTTCGATGTTTTAATTGAATTTATAATGAATATACCTTCTCTATGTCAGTATTATGTTTATTATTATTATTATGAGTATTAGGCTACGGTTGTTAAGAATAATATAAGAAGAAGAAGAATATAAGAATAATATATGCTAATAATAATGTTTATGCTATGATAGATATTGGCTAAGGATTTATTTTAAGACTGTTAACGGTTTACTATTACTATTAGTAGTATTAGTGTTAGAGTATTATTCTTATTTATTTTCTCGTTGTGATTTTGTGGTTTGATAATGTCTGTTTGTAGGCCAGTCTACGGAGGCCTTCTGTCCGAGTTCTTATATTCTCCGGATTAAATCTCGTGCTTGGAGAGGAAGAGAAGTGACCCGTGCATGGCCACTGGAGACAGTTGATCAATGAACATATATTAACACCAAATTAGTATTGATCAACGAGGGAGAGGACACTGTGACTCGGTGACAGCTGGGCTGCATAACCCACTCGTTCTTGAAGAACAGAAAATGACTCCAAAGAAAATGTCAGATTTTTATTTTAATTTTTTTGTCTGAAGTTGTTTTCGTTATTTGGCGGTGGTGGCATCCACGGAAGCATTCGTTTCCAGGGCAGCTAGTGCGTTGAGTACTAATGTTGCTAGACCAAATATTTATTAAATAATTACTGTCTCACTATGATGCCATTTCTGCCGCCACACATACCGTCACTCCACCCGCCGCGTGGTAGCGAACTGACTGACCCAGGGGACAGCATCTCTTCGCTACAAATCTCAGGCGGGCACAGAGTATGTGTGGCGGGGAGGACCGATCACCAATTAGGGAAGTAGGCGAGGAGCCCCACCGAACCTCGGAATCCTAAACTGCTATAAATCCATTAAATCCACCTCATTAGAGCACGAGTCTCAGTACGACCGGGCGGGGAGAAGGAGGAGCGTGCATGCAGTTTCTCAGCGGGTGTCGCCTCGCGCACAGACTCACGAGCCGCGGATATTTGACGCATGCTGCTGTGGTAGTTGTGTTACCTTGTTGATAGCAAGTCAAAATGCCAACATCAACACATCCACGATCATCATTTCGAAACTCTGGCGATTTTATATGAAACCCAATATCACTTCCGTCCATGGATGGTTCAATATAAGAGGTTCACTCTGAAAGGAAATTATATTGGCCTATGAAGTCTAAACGTTTTCGTCGTATATCCTACTATCCATATTATGCAGGCTAAAATTAATGGATACCAAAATGTTCACTGAAATAATACTTTCGAACTAGGCCAATCTGTCTTTATCATGGTTATTATTAATATAATGAGTTATGCTCCTTGTCAAAATCAACATGGGATATGTCAGATTCTTCACTACAAAAACATTGCTTTAGTGTAATATGCAATAATAACAGTAATACATATTTCATAATGATTGTGTCATGAATGATAATGATTGTGTAAATAACCACCCTTGGTGACATATCTTTGATAAGGAGGCTCCAAAAACAGAGCAGTTCCTTGGCATTATTAGCTAAAACAGCAGCAAGTGACAGTTTGACTCTCAGCAGTAAGCTAACAGGGCCCTATGCACTGCAAACCTTATAGACACTTTTTACAGGCAGCCCCTAAAGTCGCATTCAAGGTTAGGATATTTTACAGAACGATATATTATTCGATTTCACATAATATTATATGAGACAGAGTTTGTCTTTTATTGTTCAGTCTCGAAGAAACTGAAAGAGGAAGCTAGATTATAATAATATATGCGGAAATATTTAACTATTTATTAGGCCTACATTTCAAACTGCACTGAATGGAGAGTTCCAGTTTAAATGTAAAGACAGTCAGTTGTTTTTATAATATACTCTGTACCTCCCAACTTGATTTATAGATATATTCATCAATCATTGTGACATTTTGAACCGTGTCAACGGTATCCTATTTGTCATGGTAAACTCTATACTCTTTATTAAATGGGTGATGTTGTTGTCCAATGGGAAGGGCCTTTTATGTAGTTTCAGTGCAGAAAATCAGACCTCGGTGCAAAACAACTGGAGTGTGAGAGAGGGAGGGAGGGAGAGAAGGAGAGAGAGAGCGAGGAAGAGAAGAGGAGAGGAGGATGTAGGGGGGAAGGAGAGGACTGCAGGCACTCTGCTGGAGAGCTGAGAGGGGATGAAGGCTACAGCTTGGAGTGTGGGTCCTTGTGTAAATAGAAATGTACTAAACCTTTGCTAACCTGTATCGACCAAGATAAAATATTTATATATGCCATTGTCTAATGGAGCGCTGGCTGAGGAGAGACTTAATTTGTTTCCTCCCTGCTAAATGAATGCCCTCCCCATCATCGGCAATGGTGCGGACAGTGATTGCTGCTGTTCTATCTTTGCCCCCTAATAAAACAAGCTCTCCAGATATTTTAATGGTCAAAGCACCTTACAATTACGCTTCATCTAATCCATACATTTCCATAGATGAAAGGTGAAGCTGAGACACTTGAGGCTGCCAACAGCTGCTTCTAGCTCTCTTTCCCTTTCTCTCTTTTTTCCATTACCTCCCTTCCTCCTTTCTTGCTTTTCATATTTTCTTGAACATAATCATTTCTTTAACACCAGTCACGGAAATGTGTGGATAATCAAACAAAACAAAAGTCTGATTGTCAGAAACAAAAATGATTTGACAATCACAGACAAGATAATTGGGAGAAAAAACCCATCACCGGAACAGGAGAAACACACATCCAGCAGCAAGTATCTATGAAGAACAGTATGCAAAACAGAGGCACACAGTGTGAAAAACATTTGGCTTGGACATGGATTGACACTGATTGTCATGCTATTACAGACAAATGGCAACACTTGGTCTGAAGCCGACAGCACATAATCATGTGTGACTAACTGTGATGGAGGGACAGGCAGGCTCAAAGGAAAGAGATGGAGGCACAGGGGTTTATCTCCCCTACCATCTTCTCTCTCTCTCTCTCTCTCTCTCTCTCTCTGAGTACTGTAGCAGGGGGAGTGGACATGGTATTGTAGATGAGATGGAAGTTGAAGGAAGACTGCTCTTTCATCTGATTGAAGACAATCATGTTGACTACTATGATGCACATTACTTCAAACTACTGTACCAATCCAACTGTCACTACTGAGGGTAGAAACACAAGCGCAATGGAATAAAATCTTCCATATTCTGATAATGGCGGTGGTAGTCGTTAGTAGTGGTAGTAGTAGTGATGGGTGGTAGTCGTTAGTAGTGGTAGTAGTAGTGATGGGTGGTAGTCGTTAGTAGTGGTAGTAGTAGTGATGGGTGGTAGTCAGTAGTAGTGGTAGTAGTAGTGATGGGTGGTAGTCGTTAGTAGTGGTAGTAGTAGTGATGGGTGGTAGTCGTTAGTAGTGGTAGTAGTAGTGATGGGTGGTAGTCGTTAGTAGTGGTAGTAGTAGTGATGGGTGGTAGTCGGTAGTAGTGGTAGTAGTAGTGATGGGTGTTAGTCGTTAGTAGTGGTAGTAGTAGTGATGGGTGGTAGTCGTTAGTAGTGGTAGTAGTAGTGATGGGTGAGTCGTTAGTAGTGGTAGTAGTAGTGATGGGTGAGTCGTTAGTAGTGGTAGTAGTAGTGATGGGTGGTAGTCGTTAGTAGTGGTAGTAGTAGTGATGGGTGGTAGTCGTTAGTAGTGGTAGTAGTAGTGATGGGTGAGTCGTTAGTAGTGGTAGTAGTAGTGATGGGTGGTAGTCGTTAGTAGTGGTAGTAGTAGTGATGGGTAGTATATGGGCACACAAGGTATGTGAGGGTGGCTGGGGGGGGGGGGGGGTGGTTCGAAGGGGAGCCTAGCCCCCTGCTTGTCCATTTTTCAAACACCTGAAACAGCTTTTTCCTGTAATCTAGTCATAATCATTATGCTTAAGTCTATGTGATAAAAAAAAAAAAAAAATCTGCATATCTAAACATAACTCTTGAGCTGTCTATCTTTCTGACTGGTGTTTTTTTTTAAGGAACTAAATATGCTTCTCTGCATCTCTGCTAAAATCTGAGTAAAATAATGTAAGGAATGTAAGTCTTATTCAGTACGTATAGATAGTGCTCGCTTTTCTAAAGTCTACCAACCTTGCCAGCAGGCATGCCAGCTAAAATATTTAGACAAGCTAGCTTCTTTAGCTTGATTGATGGCCTGAAATGGCTTCTTGGTAGATAGTTATGGGGTTAGGGATGAGATTAGGAAGACATCTGGACTAGCTAGCCAACTTTTTAAAAAAAAGTAGTATTAGTAGAATTAAAGAGATATATAAATACATTTACATTAATTATTATTATTTATTTTTTAACAGGACAAATCTGAGGGGGCACATGCCCCTGTGCCCCCTATGGGCATGACACCTCTGTCAGGCAGCAAAGTTGCTATAGTGTGAGCAATAGGGTACTTTTCGCTTTTGTTGACACTTGGTGCTTGTCGCCAACACAGAGAAGTGTAAAAAGAAACATTCAGAAACGGACTCCGGAAAGAATGAGGTAACTTGACGTAATTGAATTTAACTCAATTTGGAATATCAAGATCAAATCTGCGACACAGCGAAACTCAATTTGTAAGGACAATTTGGGCCTATAGATAACTTGGAATAATGTTTACAGAAACATCCTGATGTGGAGCTTAAAGCTTCTCTCAAACTATGAATGGTGCCTTTGACTGCTAGTGGGAGGTCTAAAGGGGCAGTTTCATATAGATAAGATATTCTGACTTTCAGGGATCATTGCAAAATCATCTCAATATTTCCAGCTACCACTGGCTTTGTCTCAGAAGCCTACTATACTTCAAATTTGCATAGATATCCCATTGTTAACTTACAAGTTAACACATACTGATTAATACTGTATACCCACTTGGATGGCCCATGCCACACAAGCAGAGCCATAGGAGTCGGGTGATTTAGCTGTGGGGTAGTTAGTCAGTAAGGACATTGTTAAGTGGCTTGACAAACTGTTCCTGCCATGCCGTCTGATAACTTGTGCATTACACGTATGAGCCGAGAGAGCTGAGAAAGCTCAGCTTTATTACCGCAGCTTGAGTGCCCCTCTAAACAAACGGATTGGACCTGTGAAGAAATATTCCCCTATCCCCTCCTCCATCTCCCCAGTTGCCTGACAGATCAAAACCTCAGATGCAATGAGCCGGCCAGTGGCGGAGTTCCATTTCTTTAATCTTTCCATTATTGTTATTGTTGTGAGTCGGCACATTTTCACAAGGTAATGTTAGAAGTGCCTCTAATGGGGCTTTGGCTTCATGTGAGAGGGTGGATGAATGACCTAATTGATTCATCATGACATCGATCTTTGGGAAAAATGAATCTGACACGACGAATCCAGTTAAAGGATATGCATTTTTCCCTTTTCTCCGTCTGCCTCTTTCTGCCCTTTCAACTCTCTTTCGCTCTGTCCACCTCTTGTTTCCCCTCAGCTCTCCAGATCACTTTATCTCTGGGCTTGTCTTGGCTCCTTGTACTTTTCTAATCTTCTCCCCAGCCTGCCTTCTACCAGGCTATTAGACGTAGTTCCTTGGCGGCTGCTATGGATCTTCCATCACTGATGCTCCTCAGCAAGCAATCACTGTAATTGCATCAGCCAACATACGCACCTGACAATCCTAGCTTTATATTTGACCTCTTCACCTTTCTACAACCACACAATACATTGCAGAGGTACCGAAAGATGTGTGTGTGTGTGTTGGGGGGGGGGGGGGGTGAAGGGAAAATGGAAAGAGTGAGAAAGCGAGGAGGGCTGAAGTGACAGCTTGTTATTCCCTGGCAGGCAGTGCTTGCTGGGAGTTAGAGGCTGTAATAGGAAACAGTGTGGCTCACCCTCTTGTGTGCTTTGCCCCAGCTGCCTATCAAAAACTAATATCCTCAAATTTGACACTTGTGTTGTCCTTTGAAATTAGAAAGAATCTGTGTCTAATGCTATAAGCCAAGCCTGGCTACCCTGAAGTTTCCCCGGCCTCCCATCCCTACTTTCCTCTCTCTCTCTTCTCCCCTGTGATTCTCTGTCCAGTCTGCTCAAGTCTGCACCATGAGACCCCAGGATTTAGAGATCTACAGCCCCCCCCCCCCGCACTCCCTGCCCCAAAATCCCCTCGGCCCATCTCAGTCTCCCTCTTCCTTCCCCCTGTGCTCTTTACCTCTCCCCTGCTCTCCAGTCATTTTTAAATACAGTAACACTATCTGAGGGAAAACTGATATAATCTTTTCTAAACTATAAAAGTCAGTCACCCGAAGAAACATCTGCACGGTCAAATTTAAAACAAACTGTCAGGGAGTCGGGTAACCTATAAAGAGCACAGGAAAAAGAGAAGTGGAGGGAAAGAGGGAAAGAGAGGAAAACAGAGAGAAGAGAAGAGAGAGGGAGAAAGGAGTTTGTTTTTCTCACTGTACTTCTGCCTAAACACACACAGCTCACTTTATTTCTATCCATGTTGACTCTTTCCTCATCTCCATAAGAGTCTATTCTCCAATGTTTCTCCCCATCATAGCAACGTGTGACACTTAAGCGCCAAGTACTATAAACTTTTCATTTACAGAAGCATTTTATTTTAAGGAGACTACCCTCTCTCAAACCCAACCAGTCCATTATGGAGTCCAGTTTTAAATTAGTCTACTGAACATAGCAATCACAGTCTGTTCGCTCTGTTTTGAGCTCAGCCATGGACACATTGGTTTAATTGATTTAATGGCTGGAGATTGTGTGAGTGCTAGTCCTGTCAGATGAGATGTACACTGTAAAGGATACTTGAATAAAGTCAAGTGTCTTCTCAACTCAAACTATCTTAGACAATCCGTGTCAGTGTGTGCATAATGCAACATAAAACATACTAAGAAACAACACACACACACGCACGCACACACACACACACACACACACACACACACACACACACACACACACACACACACACACACACACACACACACACACACACACACACACACACACACACACACACACACACACACACACACACACCAGGACACTATGGTCCCTGCTAATGGCTTGAATAACACCCAGAGTGGTGTGTTAAAACGGCAGCCTAGGCAGAGGGGGGAGAGGGGGATAGGGGGACAGTGGCAGTGGATCCTGCTAATGCCACCCTGAATGGTGTCTCTAATTAGTTGGCCGGGAGATAGCTTTTAGCTCAATCACATGCCCACTAAAGTGCCTGTACCAACAGAGACAAGGGCCTGGACAATTACAATAGGCCTCTCCCCATCCCCAGGTCCAGCACTAACATTCATGATGATTTCCAGGCGTTTCATTGTTATCATCTCTCCATGACAATGATGTTTTCACTGTGGTTTGTCAAAGCAGGGGTGGAGGCAGAGAGAGAGCAGAGAGCAGAGAGAGAGCAGAGAGCAGAGAGCAGAGAACAGAGAGAGAGGTATGGAGAGAGAGAGGTTACTTATGTTAACGTTTTCCCTGCTAGTGGTGATGCTCTTGGAGAGAGAGCTGGGTGAGTAAACCTGGGTGAGTTCTGAGTGTGGAGTGGGCTGCTGGCTATAATTGATACTGGAGAAGGGTTGCATGATTGTTCTTCAACACACAGTGCTAATATCGACCCACACGCACATGAACATGCATGCACACACACACACGCACACACAGGATAAAAAGAGCACACACACACACACACACACACACACACACACAGGATAAACAGAGCACACCCTCGCAGAATAGCATGAACTCAAACATACACAAAGCCCCTCACAAACCTGCATCTTTCTTTTTGATTCATCTCTCTTTTAAGTAACAGCTTTTTGAATAACCATAACACACAACATATGTTTCAAATGTTCCACAAAGTTTAGCCCAGTGACTTCAGTAAACAGGAAATAAGGTTCCTAACAGCCCAGATTGCTTTCAGCCGCTCTAGAATATCACCCACCAGGGAGCAACCTGATGGTGTCTGTGTTGGAGGCTTGATGTGCCAGAGAGACACACAGGGGGAGAGGACCAGGGTCATGGTCTAACCTCTGACCTGTCTAATGTATCTGACATGTGCTGTGGCAGTGGTTAGGAGTAGTGCCTAAATACCACAATACCTCAGAGAGACACTAAACATGGGTAAATCCACACAGCAGTCTGGAGTTTGCACTATTACTGGTTCGTGAATGGGAGAACAAGCAATACTCAGACACATCCAACGAGAGAGAGGAATAGACCGAGAGGGATAGAGAGGCTATGGGCGAGAGTAGTGGGGCCAAGTGGGGTTGGATCACTCAACGTGCTACCCCACCCTGTTGCCCCCTACACCCCCCTCCTCCATCAGCCTCTCTATGGGGTCGCCCCACCAGTCAGACACCACTGATACCAACACTGTCTCATACTCACATCTGGGGTATGGGGGGGGGGGGGGGGGACCCGAGGTGGCCCGGGTCCTCTTCAGCTGAAGGGCCCTGCAATCACTGCGCATATTTTATAGTGCAGCATTTCAATATAGCAACCTTCTCTTCCCTCAAGCCTGTGACAAATATGTGCACACCTTATTGTCCTACTAACCGCCACCACTCAGAGTCTGCACCTACACACACTTGAACACACACGCAATCATGCATGCATACACACACAAGCACGCACGTGCACACATACACAGGTAGTAGTTGATTACTTTCAAAGTATTTACATTGAATGCACACTTCAAGTTTCAAGTTGTATTAGTCATACAGTGCATTCAGAAAGAATTCAGACCTCCTCCCTTTTTCCTCATTTTGTTACGTTCCAGCCGTATCATAACATTAATGAAATATTTTGTATTGTTGCTAAATTATTACATTTTTTAAAAACGAAACCTTATTTACTTAGGTATTCAGACCCTTTGCTATGAGACACGAAATTGAGCTCCAGAGTTCCTCTGTGGAGATGGGAGAACCTTTCAGAAGGACAACCATCTGTGCAGCACTCCACCAATCAGACCTTTATAGCAGAGTGGCCAGACGGAAGCCAGTCCTCAGTAAAAGGCACATGACAGCCCGCTTGGAGTTTGTCAAAAGGCACCTAAAGACTCTCAGACCATAAGAAACAAGATTCTCTGGACTGATAAAACCAAGATTGAACTCTTTGGCCTGAATGCCAAGTGTTACGTCTGGAGGAAACCTGGCACCATCCCTACGGTGAAGCATGATGGTGGCATGGGGGCATCATCATTCTGTGGGGATGTTTTTCAGTGGCAGGGACTGTGAGACTAGTAAGGATCGAGGGAAAGATGAACGGAGAAAAGTACAGAGAGATCCTTGATGAAAACCTGCTCCAGAGCACTCAGGTTCATTTTTCAACAGGACAATCCATCCTGACAGAGCCCCATCCATCCATCCTGACAGAGCTTGAGAGGATCTGCAGAGAAGAATGGGAGAAACTCTCCAAATATAGATGTGCCAAGCTTGTAGCATCATACCCAAGAAGACTCAAGGCTGTAATCACTGCCAAAGGTGCTTCAACAAAGTACTGAGTAAAGGTACTGAATACTTACATATGTAAATGTGATATTTCAGGTTTTTTTTCTTCCATTATGGGGTATTGTGTGTAGATTGATGAGGGGGAGAAGACTATTTCATCCAATTTAGAGTAAGGCTGTAACGTAACAAAACGTGGAAAAAGTCAAAGGGTCTGAATACTTTCCCAATGCACTGTATGTACGGGATACACATGGTATACAGTACACCATCCAACTAAATGCTTACTTGCAATAAGAAATCATAAAATATAACAATATGAACATGAAGTAAATGTCTCAGGAAAATATATATATATATATTTTTCACAAGTATAATACAGGAAGGCACAATTTATAGTCCAATATTGACACTTGTTTTGGGGAAGGGGGGATTGTGGGGCAAGCGCTTAAATCGTGCAGTATTAGCAATCATAATAATAGTCTGGTAGCAGCAGTTGTGATGTGAGTGTGCATGAATGTATACTTCCCATTGTAACTACTGTGAGAGAATGGGAGATGATGTGCTGCCGGGAGAAATGGGGAACAGGTGGAAGAGAAAAGTGAAAAGTGGAGCGCTTTTGGAAATGGCTGGGTCTCCCCTATAAAGGAAGGGGCTCACATAGGTCTGAGACAATGGCACCAGTCAACAACAGGGCTGGCCTTCCTTTCCCTCACTATCCCTCACTCTCTCCATCTCTCTCCATCCCCTGTGCTGTGCCTCTCCCACACAAAGGCGTGTCGGGGGGATCAGTCAGCAGACGGTGAGAGGGGGACATGGCATTTTAATGGGAGAGTGAGCCATGGGGATAAGAGAGGTGGGGGACCCAAAGAGGATGGCCCCAACACAGGGAGCAGCACACTGTTTCAGAGGCCTTTTTATCTGAATGATTGCCCCCAATTAGATCCCTGCTCAGAGTAGGTGAGAATGGGCTCCTATCTGAAGGGGAGTGGGTTGCTGGGGGCAGAGGGGTGAGAGGCGGCGGGGTGGGGGGAGAGGATGGGTACAGCTGAGGGCTCCGAATGATGGTGAGCATAGGCTCCTCATCAATATGGATCAAAGGCAGGAGGGCCGTCCAAACAGCACAACAAGAACAACAGTTACACCCCAACGCTGATGCTCTGGCTAAATGTTGACTTTGCTGTTGTCTTTAATCACTGGCAGTCTAAACTGAAATGTAATTTTCCACTCTTCACAGTAACACACAGTACAAACCCTCTCTGTAATTACCAGCCAATTAGATGTAATAACACTACCACTTCCTGACCAATCTGACCAATCACCTGAGACCTCACTGTGACTCCACCAGTGACACGACCGCAGCAGAGATATTGTTTATGTGTTAGTTGTGGTATGGGTGTATATTTAATGTGTTTTAATCTGTGGGATTCATTTAGTGTGTCTCTGTCAGGTCGGCGGAGAAAAAGTTTATTCTTTTTATTTAGATAAATGTTAGTTCTGTGGAGTTTCCACTAAACGGTTACTGGTGTTAAGACACACACGTTGTTTCCTGGCACAACTGAAATAACTCCTCTCTCCCTCGCTCCCTCACTGCCTCACTGCCTCACTCCCTCACTCCCTTCCTCCCTTTCTCCTTCCTTCCCTCCCTCCCTCCATTCTCAGAGAGAATACAGGCCACATTCTCACTGAGGGAATACAGGCCACATTCTCACTGAGGGAATACAGGCCACATTCTCACTGAGGGAATACAGGCCACATTCTCACTGAGAGAATACAGGCCACATTCTCACTGAGAGAATACAGGCCACATTCTCACTGAGGGAATACAGGCCACATTCTCACTGAGTGAATACAGGCCACATTCTCAGAGAGAATACAGGCCACATTCTCACTGAGGGAATACAGGCCACATTCTCACTGAGAGAATACAGGCCACATTCTCACTGAGGGAATACAGGCCACATTCTCACTGAGGGAATACAGGCCACATTCTCACTGAGAGACTGCAGGCCACATTCTCACTGAGGGAATACAGGCCACATTCTCACTGAGTGAATACAGGCCACATTCTCAGAGAGAATACAGGCCACATTCTCAGAGAGAATACAGGCCACATTCTCACTGAGAGAATACAGGCCACATTCTCACTGAGAGAATACAGGCCACATTCTCACTGAGAGAATACAGGCCACATTCTCAGAGAGAATACAGGCCTGGTAATTAGGCACAATTCATCCCCGTGCCAAAAGGATCATATAGTCTTATCCTGTCTGATCCTGCATCCCCGTGCCTATAGGATCAAATAGTCTTATCCTGTCTGATCCTGCATCCCCGTGCCTATAGGATCATATAGTCTTATCCTCTCTGATCCTGCATCCCCGTCCGTGCCTATAGGATCATATAGTCTTATCCTCTCTGATCGTGCATCCCCGTGCCTATAGGATCATATAGTCTTATCCTCTCTGATCCTGCATCCTTGTGCCTATAGGATCATATAGTCTTATCCTCTCTGATCGTGCATCCCCGTGCCTATAGGATCATATAGTCTTATCCTCTCTGATCGTGCATCCTCGTGCCTATAGGATTATATAGTCTTATCCTCTCTGATCCTGCATCCCCGTGCCTATAGGATCATATAGTCTTATCCTCTCTGATCATGCATCCCCGTGCCTATAAGATCATATAGTCTATTCCTCTCTGATCCTGCATCCCCGTGCCTATAGGATCATATAGTCTTATCCTCTCTGATCCTGCATCCCCGTGCCTATAGGATCATATAGTCTTAATAGTCTCCCATTCAAAACATTATCGGATTGACACTCTCACACTATCACACTATCACATAGGCAATCCGACCAAGCCACTTTCACACATCATTACAGGCTCTGGTTTCCCTTGGCCCTAACAGGTGCAAAGGGAAAGAGAATACTCCAGGACCACTGTCTCCATGGGCTTAGCCTTTCCTGGCACTGAGAGGCCTGCATTGATGGAGGAGACAGAGAAGGAGACAGAGGGTGACGCCAGGCCCAATAAATCACTGTGAACGTGTAAATGCCACTGAGACACATTCTGCCACAGAACAGGGGGGCCAAACTGCTACAAGTTATTTTCTCTTTCTGTTGCTGTTGTTTTAAGGGCACCCCCTACCACACACACAATCCATTTTTGTTTTCTTATCCTCCCTCCCTCTCTCTCTCTCTCTCTCTCTCTCTCTCTCTCTCTCTCTCACGCTCCGTCTCTCACCTCCATCTCCCTCTCACCTCCCTTCTGTCTCCCTCTCACCTCCCTTCTGTCTCCCTCTCATCTCCCTTCTGTCTCCCTCTCACCTCCCTTCTGTCTCCCTCTCACCTCCCTTCTGTCTCCCTCTCACCTCCCTTCTGTCTCCCTCTCTCTCTCCTTCTGTCTCCCTCTCACCTCCCTTCTGTCTCCCTCTCTCTCTCCTTCTGTCTTCCTCTCACCTCCCTTCTGTCTCCCTCTCTCTCTCCTTCTGTCTCCCTCTCACCTCTCTTCTGTCTCCCTCTCACCTCCCTTCTGTCTCCCTCTCACCTCCCTTCTCTCTACCGTTGTTCTCTTGGTCTCCCTCTTTCCCTCTCTCTCTTCCTCTCTTTTTCTCTCCATTCTTCAGCTCCCCTAAGAAGCTAATAGCTTAATGTGAGGAGGAATGTTCTGCGTTTCCTGTGAAATCCTTTCTGTTTCTCCCCTTTCCTTTCCCTGTCACATCCGCTGTGGGCTCTGGAGCAACGAGTGCCAAGAGAGAAATGGAGGGTGAGAGGAGAAGAGAAAAGAAAAGAAGAGAGGGGAGAGAAGGCAGAGGTGAGGGGTGGAGGGTCATGTGGAAGAACAACCCCACTACTTATCCCTTAACACGGAGTGGTTAACTGGGAATGGAGGGAGGGAAGGAGGGAGGTGGAGAGAGAAGGGAGGAGAGAGCGTTTGTATTATCAGCAGTGTTGCTGAATTAGTTGTTCCTCTCAACACAAATAAGCAGGGTCATTATTTGCTTGCTCAGTACAGTAACCCCATATGCTTGTGTCAATAAAGCTTATTTGAATTTATTAGAAAGAGGGACAAAGAGAAAGAGGCCATTATTTAAGTGCAGTTGCAACAATTGCAGACATAAACATTGTTATCTCAGGCAATTTGGCCTAGTGTGGTGTGTAAACTAAAATTGGTTGCTTTGGGAGTGAAGGGGCAGGTCTTAAAATTAATCTAAAAGAAAACAGAAATTGACAAATGTTGCTCTGAATGATGCAATATACTGGAACTGGGAATAGATTAAGGAATTTCCCTCAAATTATTTTTAGAACAGATTGTAAACAATAGGGAATTGGCTTTGGCACTGATGTTTATGTACGCTTGTGACGTTCCCATGGTCTCTTTGAATACTACCCAATAGAAACCACAGATAAGCCACAATAAAGGAGCCAAGAGGTATCATTGAAACTGTTGAGATAAAGAATCAATATGGATGTCAGCCAGATGTACTGCTACATTCCAACTGATCTAATTGACTTTAATTGGTCATCTCTAATTAGAAATCCCCACTTAATTGAACTTAATTGGCCGGTCAACTAAATGTGTGGCCCAGGGCGAGCCCTCCCAGCATCAGGTCACATAACCCCTGAGTGGCCCTGCCAGGCCTTTACCTAGCCATACCCCCCTACCCTACGCACCCCGCCCCCACCCCCCATCAAAGGCCATCAATCTCCCACAGTACAGGGGGAAAGGCAAATATTTAGAGAAGGACTGAGACCCCATAAATCTGTTGTGGGAGAGAGAGGGAGAACATGATACATCCCCCCCCCCCCCCCCCCCAGGCCACCCTAGGCCAGTCCCACAGCAGCCCTGCTAGACTAGCTGACAGCCAGAGGAAGCAGAGGGAAGCAGCAGGAACAGGGGAGGAAGAAAGCAGCTCTGTGCTGATGAGGAAGAGGATGGAGAGAGGGAGATTAGCTAAGGAGAGAAAAGAGTGCCCCCGCCCATTAAATACATACAAAAACACACATGTGCAAGCTTAAGCCCACATGCACGCATACACACACACATGCGCGCAGCCACACACACACACTGGTGAGACTCCCCTCTCTGCCTTTGATTTACTATAGCAACTCTTGGTTCCACTTGAGTGAGACTAGAATATTACCAACTATTTATGTCCTTTTTCATTTGAAAACAAAACAAAAGAAAGGAACGTTGTGTGGACAGGTCAGGGGTGAGAGGTCATAGGGAGAGTAAATTGAGGGCAGATGAGATCCTGAACAAATACAAGGCCAATTTCAAGAAAAAATGCACTGGAGAGAACAGAGGCATGCTTTTCAGCAGCATGAACAGACACATACGGTATACAAATACTCCCACAGTGTTTGGCTTCCTTCTGGAGACAGACTTCAAATAGAGAACACACTATACAACATGTCTCAGAGAGCAAAACAACACGCCCAGAACGAAGAACAACATCTTAAATGCACTTCACATCTCCAAGCAAAATGTATTTTGATCGTTGCTATGGCCCTCGCTCCCCACAACCAGTCAATAGTCTCTATTCTCCTTTAACTACACCAGAATGCACAGATAGATGTTCGTCAATACAAAACACACACAGATGAGTCACACACAAACACACGCACACGCACGCACGCACGCACGCACACACACACACACACACACACACACACACACACACACACACACACACACACACACACACACACACACACACACACACACACACACACACACACACACACACACACACACACACACACACGGGTGTCCCCTACAGTCATCTGTCAGGGTGGTGTGAGCTTGTAAGAGATTTGAAGAGGATTTGCAGTGCTCTTGACACCCCTGTTGGCTGAGTCCCAGCGGCTGGAAGGATTGATCCCTGGGCATGGAGTGTCCAGCCCTGTTAGCTGAGTGAGAATTCCAGGGGCTGGAGGGATTGATCCCTGGTCATGGAGTGTCCAGCCCTGTTAGCTGAGTGAGAATTCCAGGGGCTGGAGGGATTGATCCCTGGACATGGTGTGTCAGGCCCTGTTGGATGAGTCCCAGGGGCTGGAAGGATTGATCCCTGGACATAGTGTGTCAGGCCCTGTTGGATGAGTGAGAATTCCAGGGGCTGGAAGGATTGATCCCTGGACATGGTGTGTCAGGCCCTGTTGGATGAGTGAGAATTCCAGGGGCTGGAAGGATTGATCCCTGGACATGGTGTGTCAGGCCCTGTTGGCTGAGTCCCAGGGGCTGGAAGGATTGATCCCTGGACATGGTGTGTCAGGCCCTGTTGGCTGAGTCCCAGGGGCTGGAAGGATTGATCCCTGGACATGGTGTGTCAGGCCCTGTTGGATGAGTGAGAATTCCAGGGGCTGGAAGGATTGATCCCTGGACATGGTGTATCAGGCCCTGTTGGATGAGTGAGAATTGTAGGGGCTGGAAGGATTGATCCCTGGACATGGTGTGTCAGGCCCTGTTGGATGAGTGAGAGTCCCAGGGGCTGGAAGGAGTGATCCCTGGGCATGGTGTGTCAGGCCCTGTTGGCTGAGTCCCAGGGGCTGGAGGGATTGATCCCTGGGCATGGTGTGTCAGGCCCTGTTGGATGAGTCCCAGGGGCTGGAGGGATTGATCCCAGGACATGGTGTGTCAGGCCCTGTTGGCTGAGTCCCAGGGTCTGGAGGGATTGATCCCAGGGCATGGTGTGTCAGGCCCTGTTGGATGATTCCCAGGGGCAGGAGAGATTGATCCCAGGGCATGGTGTGTCAGGCCCTGTTGCCTGAGTCCCAGGGGCAGGAGGGATTGATCCCAGGGCATGGTGTGTCAGGCCTTGTTGGCTGAGTCCCAGGGTCTGGAGGGATTGATCCCAGGACATGGTGTGTCAGGCCCTGTTGGCTGAGTCCCAGGGTCTGGAGGGATTGATCCCAGGGCATGGTGTGTCAGGCCCTGTTGGCTGAGTCCCAGCGTCTGGAGGGATTGATTCCAGGGCATGGTGTGTCAGGCCCTGTTGGCTGAGTCCCAGCATCTGGAGGGATTGATCCCAGGGCATGGTGTGTCAGGCCCTGTTGCCTGAGCCCCAGCACCTTGAGGGATTGATCCCAGGGCATGGTGTGTCAGGCCCTGTTGCCTGAGCCCCAGCTTCTGGAGGGATTGATCCCAGGGCATGGTGTGTCAGGCCCTGTTGGCTGAGTCCCAGCGTCTGGAGGGATTGATTCCAAGGCATGGTGTGTCAGGCCCTGTTGGCTGAGTCCCAGCGTCTGGAGGGATTGATCCCAGGGCATGGTGTGTCAGGCCCTGTTGGCTGAGTCCCAGCGTCTGGAGGGATTGATTCCAGGGCATGGTGTGTCAGGCCCTGTTGGCTGAGTCCCAGCATCTGGAGGGATTGATCCCAGGGCATGGTGTGTCAGGCCCTGTTGGCTGAGTCCCAGGGGCTGGAGGGATTGATCCCAGGGCATGGTGTGTCAGGCCCTGTTGCCTGAGCCCCAGCACCTTGAGGGATTGATCCCAGGGCATGGTGTGTCAGGCCCTGTTGCCTGAGCCCCAGCTTCTGCAGGGATTGATCCCAGGGCATGGTGTGTCAGGCCCTAGCCAGCCCTTACAGACTTCTGGATTGACTGGCCAACCCCAGAGGGACCCTGTCTGGGCCAAATAGAGACCTACCTCAACTCCACCAGTGGCAGTGGAGGATGTGCTGCACACTGGGTTGACACACATACATGCTCACACATGCACACACACATGCGCGTACACACACACACGCACACACACACACAGCTGCCGTATTCATGAGCAGGACCAGAGGCTGACACATTAGCATGAGCCTTTGTTCTCTGGGTTTGTTGGCATTCCTGCCTGGCTGTCTCTCTCAAATGTCACGTCTCAGAAGACCTCTGTATTTTGAGCGTCAATCATTTGAAATACAACTGTACGGCAGCCTTCAGACTCTTTACACAAGACAAGTGTTTTGTCTTTGTTTGTTTTACCCGTCATCATTTAAAAAAAGCCCTTAGCTGATTTTATGTTGCTATTGTGTCGTTCCGTATGATTTCAGTCATTTTCTGACTGCAGCCCTTTTGATTTGAATAAAACCTTCATACATGTTTGTTCGTGGTAGAAGTGATCAGAAAGTGACTTTCTGAACCTGAATGCCAAAACATTCAGGAGATAGAGGGGCTCAATCTTGACCCATTTTCCATACCCCACCCTACCATGCCTTCATCACTGGAAAAGATCAAACCCCATGAAGACATGGTAGGGTGGGGTTTGATCTTTTCCAGTGATGAAGACATGGTAGGGTGGGGTTTGATCTTTTCCAGTGATGAAGACATGGTAGGGTGGGGTTTGATCTTTTCCAGTGATGAAGACATGGTAGGGTGGGGTTTGATCTTTTCCAGTGATGAAGACATGGTAGGGTGGGGTTTGATCTTTTCCAGTGATGAAGACATGGTAGGGTGGGGTTTGATCTTTTCCAGTGATGAAGGCATGGTAGGGTGGGGTATGGAAAATGGGTCAAGATTGAGCCCCTCTATCTCCTGAATGTTTTGGCATTCAGGTTCAGAAAGTCACTTTCTGATCACTTCCACCACGAACAAACATGTATGAAGGTTTTATTCAAATCAAAAGGGCTGCAGTCAGAAAATGACTGAAATCATACGGAACGACACAAAGATCAAATTGATCTTACGTCATAATAAGACAACGGAGAGGCCTCTCCCACCACCCCTCCTTAGTGTATTTACTGTTACCCATGACGCTTTGCACTGAACTACAGTTCTAGGCAGGGAGGAGTCCGCTGTTGCAGGCCGCTGATGCAGGCCGCTGTTCCTCTTTGGGCACCACAGCATCCTCCTGACAACGTATGGGGGGTGGAGGCAGCAAGAGAAGGGAGGGAGGTAGGAGGAGGGGGCATGGACACGTAATTGCTTCTTACTGATCCTAATAGCACATCAGAGGTGCCGCCACTTCACTGGACCTCTGTAGAGATCCGCCAGGTTGGCTCCCGTCCATTACCCCGGTGACCCCCCCAACTTGCCCCCCATCCCCCTGTGTCAGCCCTAAACCCTCTCCCCCAGGTCATTGTCTCTGGGGTTTAATTGGAGCGATGTTCCCCATTGTGGAGAGGCTCAATGGCTGTGGAGGGCTCCATTGTGGCTGTGAATGGGGGCAGGAGTGTTCATTAGGTAAGGGGCTGAATGGAGCCTTCTGGGGTAAGGCACTGAGAGGCCGGGGCACTGGGGACCTCCGGAGAGGGGGAAACTGCACCTCTCTTCTCCTCTCCCCATCTCTCCTCTCCCGTCCTCTCCTCTACCCTCTTTCCTCAGCAGCCTGACGCTTGGCCCTGAAAGGCAGCGGCTGCGTTTGTTAGGGAGCGGGCTTTGTCTACCACTGGGCAGATGAATCAGAAGAGAGGAGAGAGCGAGAGGAGGATCAAAGGGGCCTGGAGAAGAGGAGAGGAGGGCTCGTCCTATGACTGAGGGAAGGGTAGTCTACTGTACAGTACCTGAGGGCCAGGCATTCCAGGGCTCCATGCAGGCTGAGCCAGCCCCTCTCTGGTGGTCCTTCCACAACACCACAGATGATCTCATGAATGAAAAACCAACCAGAACATGACCCCTCTGCCTCAGACTGGAAGTGAGTGCCACTACAAATACCCCAAATAAGGACATTCTTTGTTTTTGAGTACAAGCAGAGCTCTCAAAAGCCCGCCATTGCTAGTGGAGAGAGGAGACTGTTTAGTGCTTGATTCAGTGCTGGCGGGTAATATTTCTGGTCCCCAAAAAAATGATATGCATGAAAAAAATGCACTTATCACAGTAGTGGCTGGTATCAATAAATCAAATGACTCTGGAGGAAAGGAAACAGCTGGGCATTTCGGCACCTCACATGGCCAGAGCTAGCAGCATCCACACGGACTGGCACGATGCCAGGCCAGGCTGCAGAGCCAGAGCAATAATCCAGGCTAGATCAGTGGATTGCCGATACAACTGATTAAACTGGGCTTGCATTGGATCGCTGCAGGTTGAGCTCACTGCAACCAATTAGAAGATGTACTGTATGTACAAAGCATAGAGTTGTCTGTAAGAATACCAGTTATGGAATACCAGTTACGTTTAACTGCAGCTATCCAAAACCATAGAGCACCTTTCATAGCTGCTACTTGTCCTCTTCCAGTCCAGACAGCCCTGGAGGAGAACTGGAAGCTGTAATTGAACTAAGCATGTTTGGCAGTTAACCCTCTGACAATCCTCTGAGAGCTGCCAGGGTTGAGTGGCCCGTTGTGAGCATGGCGTGTGTTCCCAGTCTCTCTGTGTGACAGACTACAGCTCACACTGACCAGAGCCTCTCTCCCTCTCTCTGCTCACTGGCCAGCCATTGATGTCATTCCCCTTCCACTACACACACAGCCTCTCCTCCTCTCAGTCTCCCGCAGCCAGTACCTTCCGCTGTTTACATTTCCACCAGCACCCCCAAAACAATGCCAGACATCTTGCCCACCACGAGCACACACACACTGACACACACACAGACACACATATATATATAAGCACAGCCCATAGACTCATGCTTAATGCTAATCTGACATCATCGTTGAGGTGTGTCAGGTTCCTGCCGTGTGTGTACCGAGCACCATGTCTGTGGACTGTGTTATTGCCACCACACACAAACACATATTACGCTGACCTAACAAGGCTGCGTTCAGGTTTCTGAAACAAAATGATTCATCTGTCTCCCGGACTCTGCTCGGCAGCCCTCTGACTTCAAACAGGCCCGTTTTCCTCCCCTCTCACTCACAGTATTTATTTTTCCATCTGCACAGCTCAAATAAAGCCTGTGGACAGGGCTACGTCTGCCCTCTGCCTCCGCAGCCACAGATATTACTACACTGAGGAAAATAAGCACACAGGCACGGACACACACACACACGCACGCACGCACGCACACACACACACACACACACACACACACACACACACACACACACACACACACACACACACACACACACACACACACACACACTGTGTGGTATTTAGTAGTTGCTGTGTTAAAGACTGTAGTTTAACAAGGGGGTGTGTCCCATGCCCCTGTGTTGTGTGTGTGAGGTGTTAGTAGAGTGGAAGTGTGTGTATGAGCCATGTGGAGAGAGGTAGTAGGTTTTAGGTCTATGGTCTAGGCCCTGACAGGCTGGTCCGTTGTGACGGTCTCCTGTCCCTTCCTGTTTAGCCTGGGCGTCTGCAGCAGGTAAACACACAGGGGCTCCTGGAGGGCCACCAGGAGGGAGCCAGGAGGGGATGGTTTCAATCCCCCTGAACAGAACAGCCACCCCAGTGAGGGCTAGGCCAGGTGAGACACCCAGGCTGTGATAGACAGAGGAGGTATCGTACTATAGGTCTCCTCTACTGACGGAAAGGACCTCCTTGTGCTCTTCAATGCAGGGCAGCTCTCTAGGCCCTCTACTCTTTCCTATTTTTACCAATGACCCACCACGGGCATTAAACAAAGTCTGTGTCCATGTATGCTGATGATTCAACCATAAACATGTCAGCCACCACATCTAATGAAGCCACTGAAAACCTTAACAAGGAGTTGCAGTCCGTTTTGGAATGGGTGGCCAGTAAAAAACTGGTCCTGAACATCTCTAAATCTAAGACATGATGACTCCTTGCTGTCCCCAGTCCACCTGGCTGTGCTGCTGCTCCAGTTTCAACTGTTCTGCCTTATTATTATTCGACCATGCTGGTCATTTATGAACATTTGAACATCTTGGCCATGTTCTGTTATAATCTCCACCCGGCACAGCCAGAAGAGGACTGGCCATCCCACATATGCTCTCTCTAATTCTCTCTTTCTTTCTCTCTCTCGGAGGACCTGAGCCATAGGACCATGCCCCAGGAATACCTGACATGATGACTCCTTGCTGTCCCCAGTCCACCTGACTGTGCTGCTGCTCCAGTTTCAACTATTCTGCCTTATTATTATTCGACCATGCTGGTCATTTATGAACATTTGAACATCTTGACCATGTTTTGTTATAATCTCCACCCGGCACAGCCAGAAGAGGACTGGCCACCCCACATAGCCTGGTTCCTCTCTAGGTTTCTTCCTAGGTTTTGGCCTTTCTAGGGAGTTTTTCCTAGCCACCGTGCTTCTACACCTGCATTGCTTGCTGTTTGGGGTTTTAGGCTGGGTTTCTGTACAGCACTTTGAGATATCAGCTGATGTACGAAGGGCTATATAAATAAATTTGATTTGATTTGAAGAGCATTGTATTTGGTACAAATCGTTCACTAAGCTCTAGACCTCAGCTGAATCTGGTAATGAATGGTGTGGCTCTTGAACAAGTTAAGGAGACCACATGACTTGTTGTTACCTTATACTGTAAACTGTCATGGTCAAAACATATAGATTCAATGGTTGTAAAGATGGGGAGAGGTCTGGCAGTAATAATAAGAGAGGCTCTGCTTTTTCACACCACACTCCACAAATCAAGTCTTGCAGGCTCTAGTGTTGTCTTATCTTGATTATTGTCCAGTCGTGGTCAAGTGCTGCAAAGAAAGACCTAGTTAAGCTGCAGCTGGAAAAGAACAGAGCCGCACGTCAGAAGGCTAATATAAATAATATAAATACATTCTCTCTTGGCTAAGAGTTGATTAGAGACTGACCTCATCACTTCTTCTTTTTATAAGAAACAGTAAAATTCCAAATTGTTTGTATCGTCAACTTACACACAGCTCTGACACACACACATACCCCACCAGACATGCTACCAGGGGTGTTTTCATAGTCCCTAAATCCAGAACAAATTCAAGAAAGCGTACAATATTATATTGAGCCATTATTGCATGGAGCTCCAATGTTGCTCAAACGAACAGCAAACCTGGTTTCAAAAAACAGATGAAGCAACACCTCACGGCAAAACGCCTCTCCCCTATTTGACATAGATAGTTTGTGTGTGAACTGATATGTAGCTATGTGTGTCATTTTTTAATTGATGTAGTTCTGTCCTTGAGCTGTTCTTGTCTATTAATGTTCTTTATTATGTCATCTTACATGTTTTGTGTGGACCCCAGGAAGAGAAACTGCTGCTTTCGCAACAGCTAATCCTAATAAAATACCAAATACCAAAGTACCATCACATGAAGTGGTTCATGGGATATAAGGCATTCAAGAGCACCAGCTTGTGTCATGTCCTGGCACACGCCCCTTCTCTGTTTCTCTCGCTCTGTATGTCTCTCTCCGTTTCACTCTCTCAATTAAATTTCAATTTATTGGCATGGGAAACATATTTACATTGCCAAAGCAAGTGAAATAGATAATAAACAAAAGTGAAATAAACAATAAAAAATGAACAGTTAACGTTGCACTCACAAAAGTTCCAAAATAATAAATACATTTTAAATGTCATATTATGTCTATATACAGTGTGGTAATGATGTGCAAATAGTTAAAGTACAAAAGAGAAAATAAATACACATAAATATAGGATGTATTTGTATGTGGTGTTCTTCACTGACTGCAGTTTTCTTGTGGCAACAGGTCACAAATATTGCTGCTGTGATTGCACATTGTGGTATTTCATCCAATAGATATGGGAGTTTATCAAAATTGGATTTGTTTTCAAATTCTATGTAATCTGAGGGAAATATGTGTCTTTAAGGTCATACATTTGGCAAGAGGTTAGGTAGTGCAGCTCAGTTTCCACCTCATTTTGAGGCCAGTGTGCACATAGCCTGTCTTCTCTTGAGAGCCAGGTCTGCCTTCGACGGCCTTTCTCAACAGCAAGGCTATGCTCACTGAGTCTGTACATAGTCAAAGATTTTCTTAATTTTGGGTCAGTCACAGTGGTCAGGTATTCTGCCAGTGTGTACTCTCTATTTAGGGCCAAATAGCATTGTGGTGTGTCAAGTAATTATATTTTTGTTTTCTCATAATTTGGTTGGGTCTAATTGTGTTGCTGTCATGGGGCTCTGTGGGACCTGTTTGTGTTTGTGAACAGAGCCCCAGGACCAGCTTGCTTAGGGGGCTCTTCTCCAGGTTAATTTCTCTATAGGTGATGGCTTTGTTATGGAAGGTTTGGGAATCGCTTCCCAAACCTTGTAGAATTTAACAACTATTTTCTGGCTTTTGATAATTAGCGGGTATCGGGCTAATTCTGCTCTATATGCATTATTCGTTTTTTTTTTACATTGTACACTGAGGATATTTTTGTAGAATTATGCATGCAGTGTCTCAATTTGAATTTGAATTTGAATTTGAAAAAGAAATGTGTGTGTTCTCTGCCGATCCCAACCGGACACTTGTTTTTGTGTACATGGATTCCATAATGTCTTATGTTTTTCCCCCAACACCACTTTACATCAATTTAGATAGTAGATCATCGTGCCAAATTGAGTCGAAAGCTTTTTTTGAAATCAACAAAGCATGAGAAGACTTTGCCTTTGTTTTGGTTGGTTTATTTTTCAATTAGGATGTGCAGAGTTAATATGTGATCAATCGTACGGTAATTTGGTAAAAAGCCAACTTGAAATTTGCTCAGTATTTTGTTTTTGCTGAGGAAATGTATGCTGAAGTTTGCTGTTAATTATAATGCAGAGGATCTTCCCAAGGTTGCCGTTGACGCATATCCCCCGGTAGTTATTGGGGTCAAATTTGTCTCCCCTTTGTGGATTGGGGTAGTCAGTAGTTGGTTCCAAATATTGGGGAAGATGCCAGAGCTGAGGATGATGTTAAAGAGTTTAAGTATAGCCAATTCACCTGGACTCCATCACTTCCCTGATTACCTTCCCTATATATGTCAAACCCTTTGGTTCCTTCCCTATATATGTCAATCCCTTTGGTTCCTTCCCTATATATGTCAATCCCTTTGGTTCCTTCCCTATATATTTCAATCCATTTGGTTCCTTCCCTATATATGTCAATCCCTTTGGTTCCTTCCCTATATATGCCAATCCCTTTGGTTCCTTCCCTACATATGTCAATCCCTTTGGTTCCTTCCCTATATATGTCAATCCCATGGGTTCCTTCCCTATATCTGTCACTCCCTTTGGTTCCTTCCCTATATATGTCAATCCCTTTGGTTCCTTCCCTATATATGTCAATCCATTTGGTTCCTTCCCTTTATATGTCAATCCCTTTGGTTCCTTCCCTATATATGTCAATCCCTTTGGTTCCTTCCCTACATATGTCAATCCCTTTGGTTCCTTCCCTATATATGTCAATCCCATGGGTTCCTTCCCTATATCTGTCACTCCCTTTGGTTCCTTCCCTATATATGTCAATCCCTTTGGTTCCTTCCCTATATATGTCAATCCCTTTGGTTCCTTCCCTATATATGTCAATCCCTTTGGTTCCTTCCCTATATATGTCAATCCCTTTGGTTCCTTCCCTATATATGTCAATCCCTTTGGTTCCTTCCCTATATATGTCAATCCCTTTGGTTCCTTCCCTATATATGTCACTCCCTTTGGTTCCTTCCCTATATATGTCAATCCCTTTGGTTCCTTCCCTATATATGTCAATCCCTTTGGTTCCTTCCCTATATATGTCAATCCCTTTGGTTCCTTCCCCAGGCGTTATTGTTTCTGTTTCTGTGTCATGTCTGTGTGCTGTTAGTGTTTCTTGTTTTGTTTTTATGTTCCATTTATTTTATTAAAACACTTACTCCCTGAAATTGTTTCCCGACTCTCAGCGCACATTGTTACAGTGTTGTTGTTTGTTTTCCAATTTTCCCAGAAGTGGTTCGATTCTATGGATTCTTCAATTACATTGAGATGATTTCTGACGTGCTGTTCCTTCTTTTTCCATAGTGTATTTTTTAAATTGTTTTAGTGGTTCACCAAAGTGAAGTCGGAGACTCAGGTTTTTTGGTGCTGTATGTTTTTGGTTGGATAGGTTTCTCAGTTTATTTCTTAAGTTTTTGCATTCTTCATCAAACCATTTGTCATTGGTGTTCATTATCTTCGATTGTCTGCTTGACATTTTTAGACTGGATATGGAAGCTGAGAGGTCAAATATACTGTACTGAGATAATATACTGAGAGGTGTTATACTGCCATGTTTGCACCTTCACTATTACAGTGAAACCTTTTGTCCATGAAATTGTCTAGAAGGGATTGAATTTGTTTCCTAATTGTTTTTTGGTAGATTTCCACAATATTTTCTTTCCATCTATAGCATTTCTTAATATTATTCAGATCCTTTGGCTTTGATGCCACATGATTGAGCATGGCTCTGTTTAAGTAGTGAGATTTTGCTGGGATCTGATAGGTGTGTCAATGGACTGACTGTGAACGCTCCAAGAGACTTTGGGTTGAGGTCAGTGATAAAGTAGTCTACTGTACACTGCCAAGAGATTAGCTATACGTGTACCTATCTCTCTCTATCTCTCTCTCTCTCTCTCTTTCTCTCTGTTCCTCACTCTCATATTTGATGTCTCGATCAAAGGAAACCAAATGACACCATTGGCAAGTCCACACACCAGCACCACCATCAGCATCAACATCACACAACATGATGTCATGGTGATAAGAAGATGCAGTCCATGATGTTTAAGTGATTCAAATCTCCACTAGCTGTCCCTGTGGACATGTGGCAGCCATACCATGATGACAAACGTCATAGGAGGAACACGGGCTGTACAGCTGAGCGGTTCATAAAACACTTGGCATGTGTGTTCCACTTCACAGGCGTCCGTGTAAAATGTTCACGTTTGTTTGTTTTTCTGCCATCGTACAATAAAATCTTGGGACCTTCCTGCACCACCCTGTTTCATGTAAGGAACTGTTTGACTGTTAGACTTTGACAGATAGATCTGTGCAGCAAATGTTTCCCCACAGAGGCTGACCACAGAGAGGGAAGATTAGAGCAGCTCTGGCTGAGGAGCCTGACAGGTGAACAGTGGGGCTGGGCTGGGGGGCCCTGGGGCCCAGGCTCTGCTGGGGGCCCAGGCTCTGCTGAGAGCCCGCTCAATGAGATTCAACCCCTTCCTGTCCTGGGGCAGCCGTATCCTGACTGCTCCCACATCACACGGTCTGGACCATTATGCAGGAAGAGGCGAAGGGACCTGGCTCCCTATGAAGAGAGAAAGAGTGAAAGAGACAGACTGGGAGCGATAGAAGGAGAGAGAAAGACAGAGAATGAGAGGGAGACAGAAAGAAAGCGATGAGTGAGTCCCTCGTGAGCATCCTGACTGGGAGAGAGCCATCTGGGGCTGAGCTCTGAGAAGGAGAGGAGGAAGAGAGGAAGAGAGGAAGAGAGGTCCGGGGCCAGAGGGGAGGAGGAAGTCCAGCTGAGTCCCATTAGGACCGGACCACATGGGGGACGGTGGGACGGGGGGACGGGGCACCAGGGAGGAAGTGCTGAGAGGGATGTGCCCAGACCCTGTGAGGCTTTATTAGGCTAGCTGCTCCTCTCGACAGGGCCGGCCCACGCCCACTCTTCCCTCGGGCACAGCCAGGGCAAAGTAGTAGAAAACTATTATAGAGAGGGAGGCGGGACCAGACCACCCAGAGCTCCACACACAGCATAATGGCTACCAGGAGGAGGCCCCAGCATGAGAGGTGCAGCTGGGGAGAGAGAGGGAGCGGGACAGAGAGACACAGATCGGAGGGGGACAGAGAGACACAGAGGGGAGGGGGACAGAGAGACACAGAGTGGAGGGGACAGAGAGACACAGAGGGGAGGGGACAGAGAGAGACACAGAGTGGAGGGGACAGAGAGACACAGAGGGGAGGGGACACAGAGACACAGATCGGAGGGGGACAGAGAGACACAGAGGGGAGGGGGACAGAGAGACACAGAGTGGAGGGGACAGAGAGACACAGAGTGGAGGGGACAGAGAGACACAGTGGAGGGGACAGAGAGACACAGAGGGGAGGGGACAGAGAGACACAGAGGGGAGGGGACAAAGAGACACAGAGGGGACGGGGACAAAGAGACACAGAGGGGACGGGGACAGAGAGACACAGAGGGGAGGGGACAGAGAGACACAGAGGGGAGTGGACAGAGAGACACAGAGGAGAGGGGACAGAGAGACACAGAGGGGAGGTGGACAGAGAGACCCAGAGGGGAGGTTGACAGAGAGACAGAACGCTTTGTCAATCATTCGTCACCTCCAGTTGTGTTGGTTCTGTTTTGGTGTTCATGAAGCCTGGTGGTCTTGTTGCATCAAAGTTGATAAGCGATCAAACAAACTGTGTGTGTGTGTGTGTGTGTGTGTGTGTGTGTGTGTGTGTGTGTGTGTGTGTGTGTGTGTGTGTGTGTGTGTGTGTGTTTAACGACAGTTCCTTCGGAAAGTATTCAGACCTCTTGACTTTTTCCACATTTCGGCACGTTACAGCCTTATTCTAAAATCCATTAAACTAATAAAATCCTCAGCAATCTACACACAATGCCCTGTAATGACAAAGCAAAAATATATATTTTTTAAATTTGAGCACATTTCTAAATATAAAAAAATGAAATACCTTATTTACAGAAGTATTCAGACCCTTTGCTATGAGACTCAAAATTGAGCTCCGGTGCATCCTATTTCCATTGATCATCTTTGAGATGTTTCTACAACTTGATAGGAGTCCACCTGTGGTAAATTCAATTGATTGAACATGAAAGGCTCTCACCTGTCTATATAAGGTCCCACAGTTGGCAGTGCATGTCAGAGCAAACACCAAGCCATGAGGTCGAAATAATTGTCTGTAGAGCGCCGAGACAGGATTGTTTCGAGGCACAGATCTGAGGAAGGGTACTAAAACATTTCTGCAGCATTGAAGGTCCCCAAGGACACAGTGGCCTCCATAATTCTTAAATGGAAGAAGTTTGGAACCACCAAGACTCTTCCTAGAGCTGTCCGCCCGGCCAAACTGAGCAATCATAGGAAGAAGGGCCTTGGTCAGGGAGGTGACCAATAACCCGATGGTCACTCTGACAGAGCTCTAGAGTTCCTCTGTGGAGATGGGAGAACCTTCCTGAAGGACAGTCATCTCTGCAGCACTCCACCAATCAGGCCGTTATGGTAGTGTGGCCAGATGGAAGCCACTCCTCAGTAAAAGGCCTGTGATAGCCCGCTTGGAGTTTGCCAAAAGACACCTAAAGACTCTCAGACCATGAGAAACAAGATTCTCTGGTCTGATAAAACCAAGATTGAACTCTTTGGCCTGAATGCCAAGAGTCACGTCTGGACGAAACCTGACACAATCCCTAAGGTGAAGCATGGTGGTGGCAGCATCATGCTATGGGGAGGTTTTTTAGCGGCAGGGCCTGGGAGACTAGTCAGGATTGAGGCAAAGATGAAAGGAGCAAAGTACAGAGAGATCCTTGATGAAAACTTGCTCCAGATGTCACGTTCTGACCTTTATTTCCTTTGTTTTGTCATTATTTAGTATGGTCAGGGCGTGAGTTGGGGTGGGCAGTCTATGTTTGTTTTTCTATGATTTGGGGATTTCTATGTTTCGGCCTAGTATGGTTCTCAATCAGAGGCAGGTGTCATTAGTTGTCTCTGATTGAGAATCATACTTAGGTAGCCTGGGTTTCACTGTGTGTTTGTGGGTGTTTGTTTCCGTGTCTGTGTTTTTCACCACACGGTACTCTTCGGAAGAAGAGGAGGAAATCCCTTACACCAGAACTCTTAGGACCTCAGACTGGGGTGAAGGTTCACCTTCCAACAGGACAACAACCCTAAGCACACAGCCAAGACAACGCAGGAGTGGCTTTGGGACAAGTCTCTGAATGTCATTGAGTGGCCCAGCCAGAGCCCGGACTTAAACCCAATTCATCATCTCTGGAGAGACCTGAAAATAGCTGTGCAGCGACGCTCCCCATCCAAACTGACACAGCTTGAGAGAATCTGCAGAGAACAATGGGAGAACTCCCCAAATACAGGTGTGCCAAGCTTGTAGCGTCTACCCAAGAAGACTCCAGACTGTAATTGCTGCCAAATGTGCTTCAACAAAGTACTGAGTAAAGGGTCTAAATACTTATGTAAATGTTTTATTTCAATATTTTGTATTTCTCATAAAATAGCAAACATTTCAATAAACCTTTTTTTGCTTTGTCATTATAGAGTATTGTGCGTAGATTGATGAGGGGAAAATGTTTTTGTGTTGGGATATACACTATGCAGCCCAGCTCCATACTGCAGTACAGAGGTGTTGAGATATACACTATGCAGCCCAGCTCCATACTGCAGTACAGAGGTGAGATATACACTATGCAGCCCAGCTCCATACTGCAGTACAGAGGTGTTGAGATATACACTATGCAGCCCAGCTCCATACTGCAGTACAGAGGTGTTGAGATATACACTATGCAGCCCAGCTCCATACTGCAGTACAGAGGTGAGATATACACTATGCAGCCCAGCTCCATACTGCAGTACAGAGGAGAGATATACACTATGCAGCCCAGCTCCATACTGCAGTACAGAGGTGAGATATACACTATGCAGCCCAGCTCCATACTGCAGTACAGAGGTGTTGAGATATACACTATGCAGCCCAGCTCCATATTGCAGTACAGAGGTGTTGAGATATACAGGCCTGCCAGAGCTCACATGTTCAAGTTGAAGTTTTATTGTCACATGCACAAGTACAGTGAAATGCTTAACTTGCATGCTCTACCCAAGGGTTTCCTAAACTTGGTCCTGCCCCCCCAGCTGATTTGAATAATCAAAGCTGAGTTGGTGAGTTGGTTATTTGAATCACCTGTGTAGTGCTAGGGCAAAAACCAAAACCTGCACCCACAGGGGGCCCCAGGACCGAGTTTGGGAAACCCTGCTCTACCCAACAGTTCAGTAATCAATATCAAAATAGTACATATAATAAAGAAAACACGATAAATAAGATAGGAAGCTATATACAGGGAGTAAATATCAAATAATCACAACATAGCAAAGTTGGGTTGGAGCTTGCAATCAATCAATCAATCAAATGTATTTATAAAGCCCTTTTTACATCAGCTGATGTCACAAAGTGCTGTACAGAAACCCAGCCTAAAACCCCAAACAAGCAATGCAGATGTAGAAGCACGGTGGCTAGGAAAAACTCCCAAGACAGCAGCCATACAGAACGGCACCATCTTGTAAAGTGCCTGCAGGCTTGTCTGCCTCTCAGCCCCTCTCAGTCCCTCTCAGTCCCTCTCAGCCCCTCTTCCCTTTGCATCATCACATCTGGGGACGAGGGAGAAAGCCCGCCTAGAATCTGAGCCCTTCCTGAAATGCAGCTCTGCCAAATGAAAGGATTTGCACGCTTTGCTGAATTGATGATTTCATGACATATCATCACAGCAGAGTGATAATAATGAGGCTTCAGATGAAGACGTGTTATACTGGTATGTTGGTATTAGCATACTTAGCTACTACAGTGTAGTTGACGGATGTTTTCATGTTCCCAGTTATAAGACTCTGGCTCTGTGTCAGAGCTGTGGGTTAATGCAGTGGACCTAATGGTGCCCCTCAATGGTAGTCGCTCAGCTCCACTCATGCTAGCATTCCACTGTCCAACATATCTTAGTGCTTGGAGTTTTTCTGGGCCATAAATATCTAACCAGGAAAAACTCTGAGGATAATTATTATTCACAACTAAGTTTTCCATTGTCAGCAAACAGTATTCCCCAATGTGGAACAGTACTCTCTCTACACAGTGTGTTGGCTACAGCAAAAGGTCATAACTTATCTCATGGGATCAAATTAAGTATCAGAGAATCCCAAAATTGTTGACTGTTACTGCAGTCCAAAATTATGCTTACCCACAACATACAAAGGAAGTATTGTGGTATACAGTCACCGGCAGCTAGCCTTGGCTTTTACCTTCAAATGACTTCACACAAAACAAGGAGGATGTTGTATGATTTTTGCATTGCACCAGAGGAGGCTGGTGAGGAGAGGACGGCTCATAATAATGAATGGAATGGAGTGAATGGAACGGTATCAAACACATGGAAACCAGGTGTTTAATGTGTTCGATTCCATTCAATTTATTCCATTCCAGCCATTACTGAGTCCAGCTCCCCATTTAAAATGCCATCAGCTACCAGTACATTACATACAGCGTATAACCCAAGTAATATGACCATCAGTACATTACATACAGCCTATAACCCAAGTAATATGACCACCAGTACATCACATACAGCGTATAACCCAAGTAATATGACCATCAGTACATTACATACAGCCTATAACCCAAGTAATATGACCATCAGTACATTACATACAGCCTATAACCCAAGTAATATGACCACCAGTACATCACATAACCCAAGTAATATGACCACCAGTACATCACATAACCCAGGTAATATGACCACCAGTACATCACATAACCCAAGTAATATGACCACCAGTACATAACATAACACAGGTAATATGACCACCAGTACATCACATAACCCAAGTAATATGACCATCAGTACATTACATACAGCCTATAACCCAAGTAATATGACCATCAGTACATTACATACAGCCTATAACCCAAGTAATATGACCACCAGTACATTACATACAGCGTATAACTCAAGTAATATGACCATCATCAGTACATTACATACAGCGTATAACTCAAGTAATATGACCATCAGTACATTACATACAGCGTATAACTCAAGTAATATGACCACCAGTACATTACATACAGCCTATAACCCAAGTAATATGACCATCAGTACATTACATACAGCGTATAACTCAAGTAATATGACCACCAGTACATTACATACAGCGTATAACTCAAGTAATATGACCACCAGTACATTACATACAGCGTATAACCCAAGTAATATGACCACCAGTACATCACATACAGCGTATAACTCAAGTAATATGACCATCAGTACATTACATACAGCGTATAACTCAAGTAATATGACCACCAGTACATTACATAACCCAAGTAATATGACCACCAGTACATCACATAACCCAGGTAATATGACCACCAGTACATCACATAACCCAAGTAATATGACCATCAGTACATTACATACAGCCTATAACCCAAGTAATATGACCATCAGTACATTACATACAGCGTATAACCCAAGTAATATGACCACCAGTACATCACATAACTCAAGCAATATGACCACCAGTACATCACATAACTCAAGTAATATGACCACCAGTACATCACATAACTCAAGTAATATGACCACCAGTACATCACATACAGCGTATAACCCAAGTAATATGACCATCAGTACATTACATACAGCCTATAACCCAAGTAATATGACCATCAGTACATTACATACAGCGTATAACCCAAGTAATATGACCATCAGTACATTACATACAGCCTATAACCCAAGTAATATGACCACCAGTACATTACATACAGCCTATAACTCAAGTAATATGACCATCAGTACATTACATACAGCGTATAACTCAAGTAATATGACCACCAGTACATTACATAACCCAGGTAATATGACCATCAGTACATTACATAACCCAGGTAATATGACCACCAGTGTTAAAATAGTAAAAGCAAAGATGACAAGTAAAGTTCACTGTGTGAGCAGAGAGTGAGGTGTTCATTCATTCACAGGTAATATTATCAGTCTATATTCCTCGGCTCCAAAATAAAGATTTACTGACACAAGGCCTCTGCCAAGGTAGGACTGGGAGGTGTTTCAGAGTTTATCCACATTCACCACATTGTCACACCACAGGTCTCTCCCCTCTCTCCCTCTCTCTCTCTCTCTCTCTCTCTCTCTCTCTCCCCTTCTCTCTCTCTCTCTATCTCTCTCTCTCTCCCTTCTTTCTCTCTCTCCCTATCTCCTCTTCCCACCCAGGTCATCAGGCATGCCCCCATGAAGGGCTCGAGTTATGAGATACAATCCTTCAGCCATTTAATCATTCATGTGTTTTATACAGCCAGTCCCCGGACCTTTCTCGCTCGTAAAAAATAATATTTGTCTTTCCAACTGCACTGTGAACCACAAAGTCCTTATGTTTAATTTAGTCAGTGTAGTAAAACCCTGTTCTTCCCCCTTCCTGTTCCCTTGCATGGACTATTACCTTGTTCTGTAACTGTACTGCGGTGTGTGTGTGTGTGTGTGTGTGTGTGTGTGTGTGTGTGTGTGTGTGTGTGTGTGTGTGTGTGTGTGTGTGTGTGTGTGTGTGTGTGTGTGTGTGTGTGTGTGTGTGTGTGTGTGTGTGTGTGTGTTTGTGCTGAGCCACAGGGAAGCAGCTCTGCAGGCTGGAGGTAAGGCTGCTTGAGATTGCGAGGGAGTGTTTTTAATGTTCTTTAATTTCCCTGCCGGTCTTGAGGAGCGCTCAGAGAGATCTGTGTCTCCACACGGCCCTGACACCACAGTGGGCCTTGTTCAAGAGATTCACAGAAATGTTCTTCCAGGGTTGAATTGGGGGTTTGATATGAGCTGCTAAGGGGCGGCTGTCTGTGATGAATTAAAGGCTGGAAGGGAGAATGTTATTGAGCAGAGAGAGAATGGACAGAGCGAGAGAGAGATGGCGGGGGGAGAGAGAGAGAGATGGGGGAGAGAGGGAGAGAAGGGCGTGAGATAGTGATAGGGAGCGAGAGAGATAGAAGAGAGAAGGGGGGGGCTGCTCTGATACAGAGGCATTGACCTGCAGTCAGCTGGACTCAGCTGGGATTAACCTCGAAGGGCCCAAATCACAGATAATGATCAGTGACAGGAGAGCCACACTGCTGAGTCAAAGTACCATTACTACTGTAGTCTGGAGCCTCTGCTGTGTCATTAACATCGATTACTGTCTTTACCCTTAGGAAGAACTACTGGGCTCCTGAGTGGTGCAGCGGTCTAAGGCACTGCATCTCAGTGTTAGAGGCGTCACTACAGACGCTGGTTCAATCCGGGGCTGTTTACAACCGGCCGTGATTGGGAGTGCACAATAGGGCGGCGCACAATTGGCCCAGCGTCGTCCGGGTTAGGGTTTGGCTGGAGTAGGCTGTCATTGTAAACAAGAATGTGTTCTTAACTGACTTGCCTAGTTAAATAAATGTTAAATAAAAAACTACCAGTCAGCATACTGTTACTACAGCCTCTGCTGTGTCATTAGCATTGATTACTGTCTATACCCTTAGGAAGAACTACCAGTCCATTACACTGTATGTGAATACATAGAACCCCACTGACAGGCTTTCCCAAGCTACCACACACACAGGAGGATGCCCCCTGAGTGTGTGCGTTGTCTGACATTGAGTCATTAGCCACAAGTGTATTTTAAAGCCGTGCCATTAGCTAATCAAATGAGTGACTGAGACTGAGAGGAGAGGCATCTTGTTAAGAATGAGGAGAGGTGACTAGAGGCATCTTATGGGCACCTTGCATGGTTCTTCATCAGTCCCTCTCCCCCTCCAGGCTCCTCCTGGGGCTACTGCACCACAAGTGGCACATCATTAGGAGAACTAACTGTTACTGAGGGAGGGATCAATTAAAACAGCACATGAGCAAGACTAGGAACACAGTCAAGACACATCACATATGATGATTGGGCTTTGTCTAAAATCACTAGCAGCGGAGATACATCTACACAGCATACATAACAATATTAATAATAATAATATAATTTAGTGGGTGCTTATATTTGTCCTATTTCACACGTGTGAGTGAGTATTAGCTGGTCATTGCTTTTCCCCATATGCATCCAAGATACAACAGATAAAACATGATGTTTCTGGCAATCTTCAGACAGAACATAGAAATGCATTGGAGGAAATACTGTTCTCAGCTACTATGTACAGTATATAAGCTAGTAGGTATATAAAAAAATCTGGTTCCAGACTATTTACAGATTTACACAAAGATGATGTATGTACAAATGTATCCAAGATGGCGTAGCAGTGCAGACGTGGTTTGTCGTCCTCTCGTGTACCTTTGTATTTTTCGTCTTTTTCTCTTTATCTCTTTTCCATTTTTAAATGAAATATACCTTCCGGTAACCCGCCTCACCCAATGTGACACGGATCAGCTGTATTTTTAGACCTTATAGCCAGAACCTCCATCAGTAGCTAGCCAGCTAATTAGCTACTAGCTATTTAGCCGTTGTTAGCCACAGCTAGCGGCCTTTCCTTCTGCACACCAGACGTTTTTTTTTTTTGCCTGGATAATACTTGCCAGCATCGGACTGTTTTCTCCACTACAACGCCGGATTCCTGCCGTAAACCCTGGACCATTGATCATCACAGCTAGCTAGCTGCCACCGAGTGACCCAGCCCCGAAGCTAGCCCTGAGCCAGGCCCACCTCCCGGCCTACTCTGTGATCACCCGGCTACTCAGCCGATGCCTTCCAGACTCTATCCCAACACGGCTAGAATCCACCACTCTGCCGGATCCTTGCCGTAAGCTCTGGACCTGTGCGTCGGATCATCACAGCTACCGAGTGGCTATAGTGGCTAACGCCCCTGCCCCGAAGCTAGCACCAGTTAGCCGCAAACCAGGAGCATCTCCTGGCTAACAAACAAAATTACTACAACTACAATTACCTCTTTCGCCATCAGGTCTGGACCCTTTGTTGATACGGCGCCCCGCCGTACCGCCACGACTGGTCCACCGACTTTACTCCATCCACTGTGCTCTCAACCGGCCTTCGCCGGACATCGGAGCAGACACTTCTACTCACCCCGATCTGCTAACTTTAAACGCCATGTCTCCCGCGTGCTAGCGTAGTAACGACTACCCCGCGGCTTCCCTGTTCCATCTATTGCTGTTCACTGGATCCTATGATCCCTTGGCTACATAGCTGATGCCTGCGGGACTGTTCGTTAATCACGGTACTCCATTTTGTTTATTGTTTTGTTTATCTGTCCGCCCCAGCCTCGAACTCAGGCCCTGTGTGTAGTCTGCCCATTCATCGCCATTTTACCTGTTGTTGTTGTCTTAACTGATTAGCTGTTGTTGCCTTAACCGTTGTTGCCTTAGCTAGCTCTCTTAATCAACACCTGTGATTGCTTAATGCCTCACTTTATGTCTCTCTCAAATGTCAATATGCCTTGCACACTGTTGTTAGGATAGTTATTATTGTCTTTGTTTCCTGCGGAGCCCCTAGTCGCACTCAACATGCCTCAGATACCTCCTTTGTCCCACCTCCCACACATGTGATGACCTCAGCCAGCATATCTAGCCCATCCAGAGATGCAACCTGTCTTATCATCACTCGGTGCCTGGGTTTACCTCCACTGTACCCGCACTCCGCCAACCCTGATGTCCTTGCCGTGTCTGAATCCTGGCTAAGGCCACCAAAAATTCGGAGATTTCCATCCCCATCTACAACATTTTCCGTTAAGATAGAACTGCCAAAGGGCGAGGAGTTGCAATCTACTGCAGAGATAGCCTGCAAAGTTCTGTCATACTTTCCAGGTCTATGCCCAAACAGTTCAAACTTCTAATTTAAAAAATGAATCTCTCCAGAAATAAGTCTCTCACTGTTGCCGCCTGTTATAGATCCCCCTCAGCTCCCAGCTGTGCCCTGGACACCATATGTGAAATGATTGCACCCCATCTATCTTCAGAGTTCGTTCTGATAGGTGACCTAACCTGGGATATGCTTAACACCCCGGCAGTCCTACAATCTAAGATAGATGCCCTCAATCTCACACAAATGATCAAGGAACCCACCAGGTACAACCCTAAATCCGTAAACATGGGCACCCTCATAGATATTATCCTGACCAACTTGCACTCCAAATACACCTCTGCTGTTTTCAATCAGGATCTCAGCGATCACTGCCTCATTGCCTGCATCCGCTATGGCTCCGCGGTCAAACGACCACCCACTCACCACTGTCAAATGCTCCCTAAAACACTTCTGCGAGCAGGCCTTTCTAATCGACCTGGCCCGGGTATCCTGGAAGGATACTGACCTCATCCCGTCAGTCGAGGATGCCTGGTCGTTCTTTAAAAGTAATTTCCTCACCATCTTAAAAATGAATGCCCCTTTCAAAAAATGTAAAACTAAGAACAGATGGTTCACCCTTGGTTCACTCCAGACCTGACTGCCCTCGACCAGCACAAAAACATCCTGTGGCCGACTGCACTAGCATCGAATAGTCTCCCGCGATATGGAACATTTCAGGGAAATCAGGAACCAATACACGCAGTCAGTCAGGAAAGCAAAGGCTAGCTTTTTTAAACAGAAATGTGCATCCTGTAGATTTAACTTCAATACGTTTTGGGACACTGTAAAGTCCATGGAGAATAAGAGCACCTCCTCCCAGCTGCCCACTGCACTGAGGCTAGGTAACATGGTCACCACTGAAAAATCCACGATAATCGAGAATTTCAATAAGCATTTCTCTACGGCTGGCCATGCTTTCCTCCTGGCTACCCCAACCCCGGCCAACAGCTCCGCAGCTACTTGCCCAAGCCTCCCCAGCTTCTCCTTCACCCAAATCCAGATAGCAGATGTTCTGAAAGAGCTGCAAAACCTGGACCCATACAAATCAGCTGGGCTAGACAATCTGGGCCCTCTCTTTCTAAAATGATCTGCTGCCGTTGCAACCCCTATTACCAGTCTGTTCAACCTCTCTTTCGTTTCGTCTGAGTTCCCTAAAGATTAGAAAGCTGCCGCGGTCATCCCCCTCTTCAAAGGGGGTGACACTCTAGACCCAAAATGTTATATACCTATATCCATCCTGCCCTGCCTTTCTAAAGTCTTTGAAAGCCAAGTTAAGAAACAGATCACTGACCATTTCGAATCCCACCGTACCTTCTCCACTGTGCAATCCGGTTTCCGAGCTGGTCACGGGTGCACCTCAGCCACGCTCAAGGTACTAAACGATATCATAACCACCATTGAGAAAAGACAGTACTGTGCAGCTGTCTTCATCGACCTGGCAAGGCTTTCGACTCTGTCAATCACCGTATCCTTATCGGCAGACTCAACAGCCTTGGTTTCTCAAATGACTGCCTATCCTGGTTCACCAGCTACTTCTTAGACAGAGTTCCGTGTGTCAAATGGGAGGGCCTGTTGTCCAGACCTCTGGCAGTCTCTATGGGGGTACCGCATGGTTCAATTCTCAGGCCGACTCTTTTCTCTGTATATATCAACGATGTCGCTCTTGCTGCAGGTGATTCCCTGATCTACCTCTACGCAGACGACACCATTCTGTATACATCTGACCCTTCTTTGGACACTGATAACTAACCTCCAAACGAGCTTCAATGCCATACAACACTCCTTCCGTGGCCTCCAACTGCTCTTAAACGCTAATAAAACCAAATGCATGCTTTTCAACCGTTCGCTGCTGTCACGACTTCGGCCGAAGTTGGTCCCTCTCCTTGTTCGGGCGGCATTCGGCGATCGATGTCACAGGCTTTCTCGTCACCACCGATCCATGTTTCATTTTCGTTCTGTTTTGTCTTAATTATACACACCTGGTTTCTATTCCATTAATAATTAATGTTCCTTATTTAACCCTCTGGCTTCCCTCTCTGTTTTGTGCGTTATTGTTTGTCATGTGGGTTCGTGTTTTGTGCTCTGGGATAATATGTTTTTCCTTATTGGAACATTACTTCTATTTTTGAGTAAATTATCGGATTATTACTCATATCTGTGTCCTGCGCCTGACTCCGCATTTTTCCATTCACCAACACCCTCACAGCTGCCCGCACCTGCCCTCCCGACTAGCATCACTACTAGTGATGAATTAGAATACGTGGACAACTACAAATATCTAGGTGTCTGGCTAGACTGTAAACTCTCCTTCCAGACTCATATTAAACATCTCCAATCCAAAATTAAATCTAGAATCGGCTTCCTACTTCACAACAAAGCCTCCTTCACTCACGCTGCCATAAAACTGACTATGCTACCGATCCTCGAATTCGGCGATGTCATTTACAAAATAGGTTCCAATACTCTACTCAGCAAACTGGATGCAGTCTATCACAGTGCCACCCGTTTGTCACCAAAGCCCCTTATACCACCCACCACTGCGACCTGTATGCTCTCGTCGGCTGGCCCTCACTACATATTCGTCGCCAGACCCACTGGCTCTAGGTCATCTATAAGTCTATGCTAGGTAAAGCTCTACCTTATCTCAGCTCACTGGTCACGATAACAACACCCACCCATAGCATGGTCCAGCAGGTATATCTCACTGGTCGTCCCCAAAGCCAACACCTCCTTTGGCCACCTTTCCTTCCAGTTCTCTGCTGCCAATGACTGGAACAAATTGCAAAAATTGCTGAAGCTGGAGACTTATATTTCCCTCACTAACTTTAAACATCAGCTGTCTGAGCAGCTAAACAATCGCTGCAGCTGTACATAGCCCATCTGTAAATAGCCCATCCAATCTACCTACCTCATCCCCATATGGTTTTTATTTACTTTTCTGATATTTTGCACACCAGTATTTCTACTTGCACATCAACATCTGCTCATCTATCACTCCAATGTTAATTTGCTGAACTGTAATTACTTTGCTACTATGGCCTATTTATTGCCTTACCTCCTCACGCCATTTGCACACACTATATGTAGACTTTCTCTTTTTCTATTGTGTTATTGACTGTACGCTTGTTTATTCCATGTGTAACTCTGTGTTGTTGTTTGTGTCGCACTGCTTTGCTTTATCTTGGCCAGGTCGCAGTTGTAAATGAGAACTTGTTCTCAACTAGCTTACCTGGTTAAATAAAGGTGAAATATATATATATATTTTAAAATGCTGGCTTCTAGGTGCATAGTGGGAGCAACAAGTGGTACTGATTACTGTATCACCAAGGCTTGGAGAAGTGAGTTGTAGGGAGTGTAGTGAAGACAACTGCTTTTACAATTTAACATGCGAAAAGTCAAACTGATCTAGAATGTTTGTGCTGTGTGTGTGAGGTTCATAGTCATAGTTCATGGACCATGCAACAACACAGAAATACAGTATAACATCGGATCATAGATCATACAGCATGTCTCAGACAAGCTCAAATCAACCATTAACTCCTGTCCTCTAGTCCAGGCTTCTACTACCATGCTTTAGGAGCAGTAAATTCCTTCTCTGCTCATACACCCACCTCTCTCCCTCCCTCCTCCTCCCTCGTCCTCCCTCCATCTACCTTAGAGTAATGAGGTTAGGGCAGGTGGCCTTCACACAGCTGTAGAGGCAGGATGGTGTGATAACGGTGCACCTCATCACGTTCCCACACTGCGAACAATAACTAACTGTATAGCTACTGCACCATGCCAGGCAAGGGCTTCTAACCATACTGGTTTCCAATGCTACCCTAAAAAGAAGAATCTGGGGGCAGCCTTAATGCCAATGGGAAGCTATATTACTTTACCTCCTCCAATAGGTTCATTCTCAGTACCAGGTGGGGGTTCCCCCTAATTTACACCACTACATGCTGTACCTATACACAAACCGTATTATAGACAACTACCACTCCATTGGATTCTAGGCTGGGTAACCAGAGTCCTCCTAGCAGGTTTTATTTAGTCTTTGTGGGGCCTCATGTATCAAAGGTGCGTTGCACCAAATTTTTCTCTAAACCTTGCATGCAACGATTTTCCCATAAAGGCTGGAATTTATCCATTTTGAACTTGAACTCTCCACGAACTTGAACTCTCAAATCTCAGACGATATAGGCACAACCATTAGTGGTTGATCAATTGTATTGCAAGCAAATATTGTATTTTTAGGGAAATTGAGGTGTTTGCTGCACAGGAATGATAACAATGGTAGGCTAATAAAACGTTCAAATGTTGGCCTAGTGAAATAACAGATGCATTTGCCCTCGGTAAGGAGATTGTAAAGCAGCATGTAGCCTAATATGTTTCTTTGAGTCTTATAATATGGGTCGAAATCATAATCATATTTACTGACATGACTGGTTTATTCCACACTACACAACAAATATTAGGCTACTATTTATCCAAGCATGCTGGAAAGTAAATAGACCCGTAGCCAGACAGCATGGGTAGGCTGCAGTATTGCTGTGGGATAGGAGCACGACATCGTAGCCTATTTCATCTCAAATCAAATCAAGTCTAATTGTATTTGTCAAATGCGCCGAATACAACAAGTGTACCTTACAGTGAAATGCTTACTTACAAGCCCTTGTAGTGAGGTGCGTACTGGCGACAGAGAAGTCAGGCGCAGGAGAGCAAAAACTGATTTACAACGGTGTTGTTTAATAACACATAAACCCCCGTCAACAGAACAATACATAAAATGGGTCAAACAAGCCCACCAGCTGGTCAAATGTGAGGGTGGTGTCTCTGCAGGCCAACTCCCGACGGACGTCCTCGCGCAGACTGCAGCGGTAGTGGTCGATCAGGGCCCTGTCGCTCCATCCCGTGCCGGCAGCCAGGGTCCTAAACTCCAGGGCGAACTCCTGGGCGCTCCTCGTTTCCTACCTCAAATGGAAGAGGTGTTCACCCGCCGCTCTACCTTCGGGCGGGTGGGTGAAGACTGCCCAGAAACGCCGGGAGAACTCCTCAAACTGGTCCAACGCGGCATCTCCCTCTCTCCACACGCCGTTGGCCCATTCCAGGGCTTTCCCGGTGAGACACGAGACGAGGGCGGACACCCTCTCACGGCCCGACGGAGCCGGATGGATGGAGGCCAGGAATAGGTCCAGTTAAAGAAGGACCCGCTGGCAGTTTGCAGCCTTCCCATTGTATTCCTGGGGCAGGGAGAAACCCGTCAGGATGCTCTCAATGGTGCAGCTGTAGAACCTTTTGAGGATCTGAGGACCCATGCCAAATCTTTTAATTAAGTCTCCTGAGGGGGAATAGAATTTATCGTGTCCTCTTCACGACTGTCTTGGAGTGTTTTGACTGTGTTCGTTTTTGGTGATGTGGACACCAAGGAGCTTGAAGTTCTCAACCTGTTCCACTACAGCCCTGTCGATGAGAATGGGGGCGTGCTCGGTCGTCCTTTTCCTGTAGTCCACAATCATCTCCTTAGTCTTGATCACGTTGATAGAAGATAGAAACACAAACATCTATTGACAAAAAATATTGAACAACAATTTATATTTTGCTTAGTGTGGACTGTAGCATTTATTTGTAAAACATTTGAATAGACAATCAAGCATCAGTTGCTATAGGCACCATGCATTTGTTGTTTGAAAAACTCACTGCAAAAGAAGGAAAAACTCTGACCACACCTCTATAGAAATGTGATCCAATTTACCATTGTGCTTTCTTTTAGAATCAGACATGGCCCAGTTTCAACATTTCCAAATCATACAGCAAATGAGGGTGTTTACGTTACCATAAAGGTGAATTGAGGACGTTTTCCAGGCGGGTTTGGAGCATGGCTCTGATTTGTCAATGAAAACATGTGTATATGTTGAATCTCCACATATGCCAGAATTTGGGAAGTAATGTACATGCGGTTGATAAATGAGACAGTGTAACTGACCCTGGATCAATGCATGTGTGTGAGGTGAAGGCTGTGGCTCATTTGTCCCCTGTCTGTCACACAGGAATCCCTCTCTCTCTCTATGTCAGCCCTCTGCATCCCACATTGCCATGAAATACACCAGTATGGCTGACAGGACAGGATGCAGAAGAGAAGGAATGGGAAACAACCCTCTGGCTCCCTCTCTCTCTCTGACTCAGGGGCTCTGACCTATTTATTTGGCCTATTTTGCCTATATTTTTTAGAAATATGTAACTTTCATACATTCACAAGTGCAAATATCAAATTAAAGATAAACTTCTTGTTAATCTACCCATCGTGTCCGATTTCAAAAAGGCTTTACAGCGAAAGCACACCATATGATTATGTTAGGTCAGAGCCTAGTCACAAAAACCCACACAGCCATTTTCCAGACAAAGAGAGGAGTCACAAAAAGCAGAAATAGAGATTAATCACTAACCTTTGATGATCTTCATCTTCATCTTCCCAGGAATCCCAGTTCCACAATAAATGTTTGTTTTGTTCGATAAAGTCCATCATTTATGTCCAAATACCTCCTTTTGTTAGCGCGTTTGGTAAACAAATCCAAACTCACGATGTGAGTTTTAACATAAATCTTCAATAATGTTCCAACCGGAGAATTCCTTTGTCTTTAGAATTGCAATGGAACGCAGGTCGCTCTCACGTGTGTGCGCGTGATCAGCTCATGGCACTCTGGCAGGCCTCTGGTTGAATCAGCTATCATTCGCCCCCACTTCACAGTAGAAGCCTCAAAAAACGTTCTAAAGACTGTTGACATCTAGTAGAAGCATTAGGAGGTGCAATATGACCCCATAGACACTGTATATTAGATAGGCAATGAGTTGAAAAACTACTAACCTTTTCGCCTGCCATATGAGTTCTGTTATACTCACAGACATCATTCAAACATTTTTAGAAACTTCAGAGTGTATATATGTATCAGACAGTGAGGTGCAGCAGCTGGGGGAGTTGTGGAGGAGGAGAAAGACAGTTTTGGGTGGGGGAGAGAAAGAGAGACAAGGCGGTTGGGTGAGAGGTGGCATGGAAAAAGTATTTAGTGTCAGATTTGGGTTTCGGGGTTTCAGACTTCAGCCCCATCAACACTTTCACTACTCTGCCTCTCTGCCTCTCTGCCTCTCCGCCTCTCTGCCTCTCCGCCTCTCCGCCTCTCCGTCTCTCCGCCTCTCCGCCTCTCCTCCTCTCCGCCTCTCTGCCTCTCTGCCTCTCCGCCTCTCCGTCTCTCCGTCTCTCTGCCTCTCTGCCTCTCTGCCTCTCTGCCTCTCCGTCTCTCTGCCTCTCTGCCTCTCTGCCCTCTAGCCGTGTCAAAAACACTTAAACTTTACAACACAGGGACCTGCGAACATGAGACGGCTGTGTGTGTGTATAAGCTATGTTGTAATACGTTTATAAGGGAGTCTTTCACCCATGCGGCGGTGAAGCACAAGAATGTGGGAGGAAATACAAACCTGGAAGAGATGGATAACAACATCAAGAGCAGTGGAGTAGGAACATTAATTTCAGATGGCCCAGGAATGGCCCAGGTCGGTCGGTCATGCAAAACAACATGCAGTACCAATTCTGCCATTCCTGGGCCATCTGAAATTAATGTTCTCACTCCACTGCTCTTGATGTTGTTATCCATCTCTTCCAGGTTTGTATTTCCTTCCACATTCCTTCCACCCAATGGGTGAAAGAATCCCTTATAAACGTAACACAACATAGCTTATACATTGAAAAGATGCTACAGATTAAAATGTATTAATTTGTTTTGTCTATGTGTACATGTTAAAGTGTGTAGGGTGTGTGTCAAATAGTGGGAAGAATAAAGGGGGAGAGAGAGGGAGATGACAGGGAGAGAGAGAATGGAAGGGAGGAGGACAGAGGGAGAGAGAGGGAGACGACAGGGAGAGAGAGAATGGAAGGGAGGAGGACAGAGGGAGAAAGAAAGAGAATGGACAGGAGGAGGACAGAGGGAGAGAGAGGGAGAGAGAGAATGGAAGGGAGGAGGACAGAGGGAGAGAGAGAATGGAAGGGAGGAGGACAGAGGGAGAAAGAAAGAGAATGGACAGGAGGAGGACAGAGGGAGAGAGAGGGAGAGAGAGAATGGAAGGTAGGAGGACAGAGGGAGATAGAAGGAGAGAGAGAATGGAAGGTAGGAGGACAGAGGGAGATAGAAGGAGAGAGAGAATGGAAGGTAGGAGGACAGAGGGAGATAGAAGGAGAGAGAGAATGGAAGGGAGGAGGACAGAGGGAGAGAGAGGGAGAGAGAGAATGGAAGGTAGGAGGACAGAGGGAGATAGAAGGAGAGAGAGAATGGAAGGGAGGAGGACAGAGGGAAAGAGGGAGAGAGAGAATGGAAGGGAGGAGGACAGAGGGAGAGAGAGGGAGAGAGAGAATGGAAGGTAGGAGGACAGAGGGAGAGAGAGGGAGAGAGAGAATGGAAGGTAGGAGGACAGAGGGAGATAGAAGGAGAGAGAGAATGGAAGGTAGGAGGACAGAGGGAGATAGAAGGAGAGAGAGCATAGGTGCTTATTTAAAGGGGAAATCAGCAGCATATATTTTGTACCAGTTGATTATTGAAGAATTTAACTTATAAATGCCTCATGAGCTTAGTTGAACTGTCATACCCCATCAGAACTCAAAATATAAGCTTGTTTTACTCCAATGTTTGTAAACAAAGTAAATGTAAACAAACACTAAATACAGTCGCCTCAGAACATGGTTAAAACTATCATTTTGATATTATGGATGGTCAGTCCTTGCGTCCATAGCTCTGTCTATGAATTTTAGGGTGGTTACATCTCACCTGCCACATTCCTCAGCTTTTTACCAAAAAAGGGTCGGGGATGTGCTTTATTATTGTTTCTACTGCTGATTGCCACTTAAATTTGTATTTTTATTGAACCTTTATTTAATTATGGTGTATGATATGAGTGCTGCCAATACTTCAGAACAAAGCAGGGTTCTTTCTCTGTGGCCGGCTGACTGTGTTGAGGTTTTCTCTGGTCTCTGTGGCCGGCTGACTGTGTTGAGGTTTTCTCTGGTCTGATGACAGCTGGCTTCTCTGGAACATGGCATGACTCTGCCCACAGCACACCACACCAGCCCTATGAATCACAGGAATCACTACAGACTCCTTAGGAGAATAACCACACTGCATCTCTACTGACACTCCAGGAGAATGAGCACAGGTTATTGGACCAATCACCACTGACGCTTGAGTAGAGGCATCATGGCTGATCAAATATGTATGCTGGCTCTTAGGTGAAATGAATCACAACCAACTTCCAATGAACCAGCGCATTACTCACCCACTGAACTACGCCACTCCACCTTTAGCCAAAGCCAAACGAGTAGCCCTATCTATGGTTCTCAAAGAGCTCCAGTATTGGTTAGATACACAAGCTGACTACCTAATATGTATGTCATTTATTGGACTGGGTAATTTATGGTTGAGAAAAGTGCAGTGTGTTGGCTAAATACAATCTGTTATTGTAGGATCAGTGTAGCTACTTGATTGCAAAAGAAATGTGGGCGTATGTCTCGCTCTGCAGCTCATAAAAAGGAAACCTCAGAAAATGTGCAGATGTAAACTCTGAGAAGAATAACACTGAGCCCCATAATAGAATCAGTGAGTTCATGAAATGACTGATGAAAGAGATACAACAGCTACAGGAGAAACATGAGAACCTTTTGATTATCCCCAAAGGGTGCAGCTTAACACCCTCGCTGCCATACACAAACACACACACACACACGCACACACACACACACACACACACACACACACACACACACACACACACCCACCCACCCACCCACCCACCCACCCACCCACGCACGCACGCACGCACGCACGCACGCGCGCACACACACACACACACACACACACACAGCTCCACATCTCTCTGACCATCCAGCCATTGCCCCTTGCCCCGTGCCTCGCCCCACCCCTCTAAGGGGCGCTAAAACTGGAGAAAACTACACCGCTCACTTCCTCTCCCTCAGTCACCTAGTGCTCCCACTCATGTCGTAACAACTAGTAAAGGTGTGAGAGTTTGACCCCCCCCCCCCAGTAAAAGCCCCCTGGCCCCTCCAGACAGCTGCTATGTGTGTATGGCATGGCCACATCACAGCACCCCCAGTGTACAGCTACAGCCCCTACAGTCCTAGTAACAGTTACAGCCCCTCACAGTCCCAGTGTACAGCTACAGCCCCTACAGTCCCAGTAACAGCTACAGCCCATCACAGTCTCAGAGCAGAGTGGTCACTGGTCAGTCTGTTTACAATCAGGCTCGGATCCCTATCACCGGCCGTGGGACCAGTGTACAGCTATAGCCTCTCACAGTCCCAGTAACAGCTACAGCCCCTCACAGTCCCAGTAACAGCTACAGCCCCTACAGTCCCAGTGTACAGCTACAGCCCCTACAGTCCCAGTGTACAGCCCCTCACAGTCCCAGTAACAGCTACAGCCCCTACAGTCCCAGTGTACAGCTACAGCCTCTCACAGTCCCAGTATACAGCTACAGCCCCTACAGTCCCAGTGTACAGCTACAGCCACTCACAGTCCCAGTGTACAGCTACAGCCCCTACAGTCCCAGTAACAGCTACAGCCCCTTACAGTCCCAGTAACAGCTACAGCCCCTTACAGTCCCAGTAACAGCTACAGCCCCTACAGTCCCAGTAACAGCTACAGCCCCTTACAGTCCCAGTAACAGCTACAACCCCTTACAGTCCCAGTAACAGCTACAGCCCCTACAGTCCCAGTAACAGCTACAACCCCTTACAGTCCCAGTAACAGCTACAGCCCCTCACAGTCCCAGTAACAGCTACAGACCCTAAAGTCCCAGTAACAGCTACAGCCCCTTACAGTCCCAGTAACAGCTACAGCCCCTCACAGTCCCAGTAACAGCTATAGCCCCTCACAGTCCCAGTAACAGCTACAGCCCCTACAGTCCCAGTAACAGCTACAGTCCCTCACAGTGCCAGTAACAGCTACAGCCCCTCACAGTCCCAGTGTACAGCTACAGCCCCTTACAGTCTCAGTGTACAGCTACAGCCCATTACAGTCCTAGTTACAGCTACATCCCCTACAGTCCTAGTAACAGTTACAGCCCCTCACAGTCCCAGTGTACAGTTACAGCCCCTCACAGTCCCAGTAACAGCTACAGCCCCTTACAGTCCTAGTAACACTTACAGACCCTCACAGTCCCAGTAACAGCTACAGCCCTGTACAGTCCCAGTGTACAGCTACAGCCCCTCACAGTCCCAGTAACAGCTACAGCCCCTCACAGTCCCAGTCACAGCTACAGCCCCTTACAGTCCCAGTGTACAGCCCCACACAGTCCCAGTAACAGCTGCAGCCCCTCACAGTCCCAGTAACAGCTACAGCCTCTTACAGTCCCAGTAACAGCTACAAACCCTCACAGTCCCAGTCACAGCTACAGCCCCTTACAGTCCCAGTGTACAGCCCCACACAGTCCCAGTAACAGCTACAGCCTCTTACAGTCCCAGTAACAGCTACAACTCCTCACAGTCCCAGTGTACAGCTACATCCCCTCACAGTCCCAGTGTACAGCTACAGCCCCTACAGTCCCAGTAACAGCTACAGCCCCTCACAGTCCCAGTAACAGCTACAGCCCCTACAGTCCCAGTGTACAGCTACAGCCCCTACAGTCCCAGTAACAGCTACAGCCCCTACAGTCCCAGTAACAGCTACAGCCCCTCACAGTCCCAGTGTACAGCTACAGCCCCGACAGTCCCAGTAACAGCTACATCCCCTACAGTCATAGTAACAGCTACAGCCCCTCACAGTCCCAGTGTACAACTACAGCCCCTCAAAGTCCCAGTAACAGCTACAGCCCCTCACAGTCCCAGTAACAGCTACAGCCCCTCACAGTCCCAGTGTACAGCTACAGCCCCTAACAGTCCCCGTGTACAGCTACAGCCCCTCACAGTCCCAGTAACAGCTACAGCACCTCACAGTCCCAGTAACAGCTACAGCCCCTCACAGTCCCAGTAACAGCTACAGCCCCTCACAGTCCCAGTAACAGCTACAGCTACATTTTTCATTACAAGTACAATCTCAAAGTCGCTTCAAAAACTAAATAAATTAAAAATAATTTAACTAAACAAAGTTTGTGATCTGGCAATCTCAGTTAACAGTTCTGCGTCTCTGAGGGTTACCCTCCATCTATGCTCAGGTATTGTACATCTATGCTCAGGTATTGTACATCTATGCTCAGGTATTGTACATCTATGCTCAGGTATTGTACATTGTACTGGTGGCATTCAGGGAAATGTTGAGATGTGTGTTATAACTGGGAAGTCACGTGGTGGTCCATAGAAATAAATATTTTTATGGTATAGTAGGGTTGCTGTATGTATGCTTAAAATATTGATTTATTGGTGAGCGGCACATGACATGTACAATGTTCCAGTACACATTGGTATCTTTATTACAGTTTTTCTCAGTCGCTTTGGTGCATTTCTTAGATCAAAAGTGCAATTCTTGATACTACTTGTACAAATTCCAAATCATCTAGTCACTTGTGCACATCATTAAAGCAATTTCTTATTCCTTTGAACAAATTGCAATTGATAATGTACAAGTGTCAGCTTTTTTCCACATTATCAATTGCTCATGTCCAGTTGATCAAAATATAGTAGATGGTTCTCTGTTGAATAGTCTTACCCCTCAAAACATCTAGGCATTAGTTCCTTGCATAAGCCATTACATGCAAAATTGTTCAACTATTTGTCATAAACTGTCAAGCATAGTTTTACACATTTCTATTAGACCTTTTGTACAAAAACCTGAATTGATGAATCGTGCAGGTGAAATTGACCCTCACTCATGAACGAATGTAAAGTGTTAGTTCAACCAACAATCAACCAGTTGTCTAAATTGCTCAAAGGTGCATCTCATGAAGAATCAATTGGCAAGCATATATAGACAGACCACAACACAGAGTTGCAATTTTCCAATAATGGATGGACCAGGAAACGAACAGGGTCAACAGCCAAGAGGAGGAAGAAGAGGAGCAAGGATGCGTGGTGGAAGGCAAAACAGAGGAAGAGGCAGAAGAGGACATAGGCGCATATCTGATGACATAAGGGCCACTATTGCAGACCATGTTGTCAATCATGGCCTTACAATGGCTGAGGCGGTTCGAAGGGTGCAGCTGAATATTGGGAGATCAACCGTGTCCTCAATAGTTCAAACGTTTCGAAGAGAGAACAGGTATGTCCACCAATGTACAGTGCACTGTTACTGTATATAAGCAGTATACTGTATACTTCCTACAATGCTTCATATTACAGTAGGCCACTTGTATTTCACAGCATACAGAAATATACTCTATACAGATACATACTGCACCTTACATGCACCCACCTGTATGTTTTACAGTAAAATGTGTGTTCGCATAGTTTTTGTCTATGTGAAAGTGTGCGATGCATGACTGCATTTTTCCCTACATAGGACTGCAAGATTACCTCAAACCGGTGGCAGAGGACACCTTTTCACACCTCAACAGGAGGAGGCTATTTGCACCATGGTCCGAGCAAACAATGCCATGAGACTCAGGGAAATACAAAGGACCCTTATAGAAGACAACGATGTCTTTGAAAACATCCATATGGTTAGCATCTCAACCATCGACAGGGTGCTGCATAGAAACCAGATGAGTATGAAACAGCTGTACCGTGTACCATTCCAAAGAATGAGGACAGAGTTAAGGAGCTACGGTACCAGTATGTACAGGTAAAACATATACAGTGCCTTGCGAAAGTATTCGGCCCCCTTGAACTTTGCGACCTTTTGCCACATTTCAGGCTTCAAACATAAAGATATAAAACTGTATTTTTTTGTGAAGAATCAACAACAAGTGGGACACAATCATGAAGTGGAACATGTATTGGATATTTCAAACTTTTTTAACAAATCAAAAACTGAAGAATTGGGCGTGCAAAATTATTCAGCCCCTTTACTTTCAGTGCAGCAAACTCTCTCCAGAAGTTCAGTGAGGATCTCTGAATGATCCAATGTTGACCTAAATGACTAATGATGATAAATACAATCCACCTGTGTGTAATCAAGTCTCCGTATAAATGCACCTGCACTGTGATAGTCTCAGAGGTCCGTTAAAAGCGCAGAGAGCATCATGAAGAACAAGGAACACACCAGGCAGGTCCGAGATACTGTTGTGAAGAAGTTTAAAGCCAGATTGGGATACAAAAAGATTTCCCAAGCTTTAAACATCCCAAGGAGCACTGTGCAAGCGCTAATATTGAAATGGAAGGAGTATCAGACCACTGCAAATCTACCAAGACCTGGCCGTCCCTCTAAACTTTCAGCTCATACAAGGAGAAGACTGATCAGAGATGCAGCCAAGAGGCCCATGATCACTCTGGATGAACTGCAGAGATCTACAGCTGAGGTGGGAGACTCTGTCCATAGGACAACAATCAGTCGTATATTGCACAAATCTGGCCTTTATGGAAGAGTGGCAAGAAGAAAGACATTTCTTAAAGATATCCATAAAAAGTGTTGGTTAAAGTTTGCCACAAGCCACCTGGGAGACACACCAAACATGTGGAAGAAGGTGCTCTGGTCAGATGAAACCAAAATTTAACTTTTTGGCAACAATGCAAAACGTTATGTTTGGCATAAAAGCAACACAGCTCATCACCCTGAACACACCATCCCCACTGTCAAACATGGTCATTCAGAGATCCTCACTGAACTTCTGGAGAGAGTTTGCTGCACTGAAAGTAAAGGGGCTGAATAATTTTACACGCCCAATTTTTCAGTTTTTGAATTGTTAAAAAAGTTTGAAATATCCAATAAATGTCGTTCCACTTCATGATTGTGCCCCACTTGTTGTTGATTCTTCACAAAAAAATACAGTTTTATATCTTTATGTTTGAAGCCTGAAATGTGGCAAAAGGTCGCAAAATTCAAGGGGGCTGAATACTTTCGCAAGGCACTGTATCTATGTAACTACTTTACAGCAACATTTTATAGTGATACATAGTACAGTAAGCATAAACTGCACACATTTCCATTGCTGTGGAAGGAACATGCAATATATGTACATTTTATGTCACTCTTCCTTACCAAAACAAATTAAACTGTGTGTTCTGGGATATAGCGTATAATGGAGTTGGAATCAAGTGAACCCTCTCACAACTTTGTATACGTGGATGAGGCTGGCTTCAACCTGACCAAATGCAGAAGGCGGGGTCGGAATATCATCGGTCACAGAGCTACTGTGGATTTGCCAGGCCAACGGGGAGGAAATATCACCATGTGTGCTGCTATTTCGGAGCATGGTGTCCTAACCCATATCCCCCTTATAGGGCCATACAACACCCAGCATCTACTCAACTTTTTGGAGACTCTCTACAGGGCTCCCATCCCTGATGATGAGAGGCGTCTGTTTAGAGAGGATTTGCCAAAGTATGTGGTCATTTGTGATAATGTGAGTTTCCATCGATCAAACTTCATAAGGCAATGGTTTGTGACCCACCCGAGGATGCTCATAGAATTCTTCCCACCTTACTCACCATTCCTTAACCCAATTGAGGAGTTATTTTCAGCGTGGAGGTGGAAGGTGTACGATCGTCAGCCACACACACAGATGACCCTGCTGGCTGCAATGGATGCAGCATGTGAGGACATCACAGTAGACACCTGCAGAGGATGGATAAGGCATTCCAAAAGATTCTTTCCACGTTGCATTGGAAGGGAAAATATCCGGTGTGATGTGGATGAGAATATGTGGGCCGACAGACAGGAACGTCTGGATGTGTAGAGACAGCACAACAGTGCTGCGGGCAAAGTTGTGCCTTAGGGGTGGTTTCCTGTGTTTCTTTCTCATTTAGTTTTTTTTCCTTTGTGCCCCTTGGGTTGTCCAGTCTCTTTCAATCAATAACCCACATACAGTAATATGTAAATAGTACTGTTGAAATTGATATATGCCATAGAAGTGCAGCCTTGTGCATTTTCAATACAGTAACTGTCATCCAAACTGTAGCCTAAGTTTACATCAGGTAATACTGTCAAAGTACACAGTTACATTGACAACATGCCTAAACATTTTGACGACCTTGTTCGTGAACAATGACTCAATGACTTATCATTCTGATGACACTGACATGATCATTGGCATGAATATTTACTTTTGAGAGATGTACTAAGGATTTTTAGTGACTGACTAGCTTTAGAAACATATCTATTGTATATTGCAGTTTGTACAAATTGTTCTGAGAAATGCACTTATTATTTTGCAGATGTTAGGGATGATGTGAAAAATGCACCAAAGCGACTGAGAAAAACTGTAAGACCTACAGTATGTCACAGTCACTGGAAATCGCAGAAAAACTTTTTGAACCGAAATATGGAAATTAGTGTTGTTATGTAACTAGTCCCTCTGTTTCCAAACCATTTTTCCTGTCTGTAAAATAGGTCAACAAATCTGTTCATTCCATGTTCTATCTGCAGCATGCTGAATGTCTCACGCTACTGAACTCACCCCTCGTGTCTCTGTGAGCTACATGTGAGCACGTTGCTAGGCAAACAGACAGACGGACAGACGGACAGACGGACAGGCGGACAGACGGGCAGGCAGACAGGCGGACATGCGGACAGACGGACAGGCGGACAGGCAGGCAGACAGACAGACAGACAGACAGACAGACAGACAGACAGACAGACAGAGTGATCGTGGCTTCAGACAGGCAGAGTGATCGTGGCAGACAGGCAGAGTGATCGTGGCAGGGCCATATGTAGGAGCAGTAGCAGACACAGCAGAGAGAGGTCAGAGGTCAGGGAGGGTTTGGGTTTCCTGCTCACAGCCTCCTGTAGAGCCCAGTCAGAACCCTTCCTCCACCACCCCACAGCCTAAGCTCCCTCCCAAGGAACAATATTAGTGTTGAAGTAGCATGGGGAGGATAGGGGAAAGAAGGAGAGAGAGGGGGATTTCTCTTCCTCTTCTGTCTGAGCCGTGGCCATGATACTGGGTTGGGTTCCAGAGGAGCGACACACAGAGGAAAGAGACACATCCATTCTCTATACTCCTCACTACCGGACATGCAGAAGCTCCTCGTGTTCAACCACACATGAACAGACATCTGTGGAAGGGCATGTACGTAACAGCATCTGTCTGGGTGTGTACGATTGTGCGATTGTGTGTGTGTGTGGTGAGAGAGGCGCTCTTTTTATAAACACATCAGTCGGGCTGACAGAGCACAGCGGGGTTAGAGAGAGCTGGAGAGAGCCACGACATAGGCCTCATAAAAAATCACTTCTAATTTATTTCCCCCCAAATTGGAAAGTGTACGCTCACACCTGACTAAATCATCATGCATCAACTAGAGACGGCCCCCTACTGCACACAGGCGAAACCCAAGCCCAGCTTTGCTGCGCAGCCCGAGCCTGCGAGGTAGAGAAAACATACGGACACAGTCCTTAATGGTTTCTGCAGATGTGCTGCTCCTGATAGCCGCCTGGCCCCCACTATTCAACTTGACTTTATCAAATTTGTCATCTCACCCTTTTTTCCTGGCTGGTGTGGCCTCGGAATGCCCTCGGACTCTCTCCGTCTCACCCTCTCTCATAGTTATTTCCCTCTCTCACCCCCCTTCCCTTGATGTTCCTCCTTCCATCTCATCTGTCACTCGCAGGCAAATTGGCACACTCTTTCTCTCTCTCTCTCTCTCTCTCCCTCAATCTCTTTCTCCCTCTCTCTTTCTCCCTCTCTCCCTCTCTCTCCCTCTCTCTCTCTCTCTCTCTCTTTCTTTCTCCCCTCTACAGTGTCTCTCTGGGGTCCCACCCCCTGGCCCTAATGTGGAACATACGTATTATTATTCGGCATTAGCACGGCTATCATAAACTTGACAAACACTGAACAAACAACGCAGGTGGACTTTCAAGCTGGGGTGTCAGGGGAGGCCGGGGGCAGAGGGCTGGGAGGACCAAAGTGATGTCACTCCTACACCACTGCACTGGGGCCCACGGGAGACCCCTGGGGAACACAGCGGAGGTCCACCCAGGCAGACATGCACCCAAGTAGAGCCTAGCTGAAACACACTATCACACACAGAACCGCCCTGCCCTAATTATGCGTTAGGAATATGCAGTACTTGCAGACTCGTCAAAAGCTGCAGAGCTGAGAACAGTTAGCAGATAAGCCATACATGTTAACACTAAACTCTGACGCGACCTTGACCTTGTAACATTACGCCAAACCATGGCTTAACGTCACTATCTAATGAAAATCTCTGAGCTGGGAGTTAACACACAAACAGAATAACAACGTTCTGAGCTTATCAAACAAAAACACAGAGGAGAAAAAGAGTGGGGGAGTAGGACAGACAGAGGAGAGAGAGCAGTCAGTCGTGCACACAGCGAGCACTCATACAAACTGTCACATACACACAGGTACAAAGAGGAACACACAAGCACACCCACATACGCACGCTTACACAAATATGCGTACACGCATACACACACACACACACACACACACACACTCACACACTCACACACTCACACACACACTCAAATCAAAAACAGATAATAAACAAAGAGACAAAAATCCAAACAGATGACATTTATGTACTTTGGAGCTACACACCAGAGAAATCATCTGTGTATTATGATACTGTTCCAAATAGCTCATAGAGTTGGCTCTAGGTGTCACTGTCTGTATGGGTGTATTACGGGAGATGGGGTACAAGATGGTGCCGACGGAGAAGGCCGACATCTTACGAGTTCCAACTCGACTTTGAAATGTATTGACTTTTTGTGTTTATCTTTATTTATTTTTGGTACAGAAAGTTCACACTATTATCACATATGACCACCAAGCACTTTTGGACATCAGATCGACAGTTACTAACCTTGATTTCGACTTCAAATCCGACTTCAACTCCGACTCAGATGTTCCCTTGTTCACACCGGACCCTATTCCTTTCTTCATGGGCTACCAAAACGCTGCAGGCGTAGCTGCAGTAGATGGGCTGGCGTTCTGGTGAGAAAATTGTTCGGCTCTCCCCTCCGTTTAATTGGCAAATGTCCAGTCACTCAGGAATAAGATGGATACAAGAGGATCCTATCAGAGAGACTTGAAAAGCTGCAATATTATATGCCTTGCAGAGACGTGATTGGCTGAATCTAAGAACACGGCACTCAGTGGTTTATCCATGCAGCAGCACAATTGGACGACATTGGCCTCGGGTGTGCCTTTTCATAAACAACAACTGATGCGCTGCTTCCAGTGTGAAGGAAATCTCTAGCTTTTGCTCAACTGATATAGAATACCTCATGGTAGGATGCAGACCTTTTTATCTACCAAGAGCATTCTCAAGTGTAATTATCACTGCTGTCTACATCCCTCCACAAGCCAACACCAATTGGCACCCAACAAACTGCTTGGGGTGATAAACAAACAGGAAACCTCACACCCAGAGGCAGCGTTTCTGGGGGCAGAGACTTTAAACGTTCTACCAACATGTCTCCTGCACCACTCGGAGCGCTAAAACTCTAGACCACCTCTATTCTACCCACAGAAATGCATACTATGCCCTCCCTCGCCCTCCCTTTGGCAAATCAGACCACGACTCTATCCTCCTGCTTCCTGTTTACAAACAAAAGCTCAAACCAGAAATACCAGTGACATGCTCAATACGGAAGTGGTCCAAGGAAGCAGGTCCGAGGCTACAAGACTGTTTCGCTAGTACAGACTGGGATATGTTCCGAGATTCGTCCGATAGCATTGAGGAGTTTACCACAACAGTCATAGGCTTCATCAATAAATGCATAGACTACGTCCTCCCCACAGTGACTATACGAAAGTATCCAAACCAAAAACCATGGATTACAGGCAGTATCCGGACTTGGAAAAAGGCTAGAGCTACCGCTTACAAGGAATAGGACATGGACGCATACAAGAAAGTCCATTACCTTTGACGAGACATCAAATATGAAAAAGGACAATATAGGAGGAAGGTGGAATCCTATTACACTGGCTTCGACGCTCGTCGGATGTGGCAAGGCTTGCAGATGATAATGGATTACAAAGAGAAACCCAGCCGTGAGATGCACAGTGACGCAGAACTCCCAAACGAGCTAAATGCCTTTTATGCTCGCTTCGAGAAAAACAACACAGTCTTGTATGAAAGCCCCTGTTGTTCAGGATGACTGTGTGATTTAGCTTCGTGGCCAATGTGAGTAAAACCTAGACCGCCGGGCCCAGATGGAATACCAGGGCGTGTTCTCAGAGCTTGCACAAACCAGCTGCCAAGTGTCTTTACAGACATTTTCAATCTCGCCTTGTCCCAGTCTGTAATCCCAACATGTTTCAGGCCGACCACCATTGTCCCTGTTCCCAAGAACTCCAAGGTAACCTGCCTAAATGACTATCGCCCTCTAGCACACACATCTGTCATTATAAAGGGCTTTGAAAGACTGGTCATGACTCACATCAACACCCTTATCCCAGACACCCTGGACTCACTCCAATTTGCATACCACCTCAACAGATCCACAGATGGAGCAATCGCAATTGCACTTCCCACTGCCCTCTTCCACCTGGACAACAGAGAAATAATTATGTGAGAATGCTGTCCATAAAATACAGCTTAGCGTTCGTTCAACACCATAGTCCTCTACAAGCTCATCACTAAGCTCGGGACCCTGGGACTAAACACCTCCCTCTGCAACTGGATCCTCGACTTCCTGATGGGCCGACACCAGGGGGTGAGCGTAGGCAACAACACCTGCCACGCTGACCCTCAACATGAAGGCCCCTCAGGGGTGTGTGCTTAGTCCCCTCCTGTACTCCCTGTTCCCCAACGACTCCAACAGTCCACGCACGACTCAAACACCATCTTCAAGTTTGCTCATGACATGACGGTGGTAGGCCTGATCACCGACGGCAATGAGACAGCCTACAGGGAGGAGGTCAAAGACTTGACAGTGTGGTGCCATGACAACAACCTCTCCTTCAAGTAAGACCAAGGAGCTGATCGTGGACGGCAGGAGAAAGAGGGGAGAGCACACCCCCATCCACATTGACGGGGCTGTAGTGGAGCGGATTGAGAGCTCCTTCTTGTCCACATCACTAAGCACTTAACATCAAATCAAATCAAAGTTTATTGGTCGCTTACAAAGTTTAGCAAATGTTATAGCATGTGCAGCGAAATGCTTGTGTTACTAGATCCTAACAATGCAGTAAACATGGTCCACACACACCCGCACAGTCATGAAGAGGGCACAACAGTCTCTTCCCCCTCAGGAGGCTGAAAAGATTTGGCATGGGCCCTTGGATCCACAAAGTTTTCTACAGCTGCACCATCAGGAGAATCTTGACTGGCTGCATCACTGCTTGTTATGGCAAATGCTCCGCTTTTGACCGCAAAGCGCTACAAAGGGAGGTGCGGACTTCCTAGGGTGTAAGCTGCTTGCCATATAGGACCTCTATGTCAGCTGGTGTCAGAGGAATTGAAAGGAAGGCCTGCAGTGGCAAGACATAGGTAGAAGTGTGTGTGTGTACATGTATGGAGGAGACCTGGAGGTATCTTTGCGCTCTCTCTCTCTAGCTCTCTCGCTCATCCTCCCCAGGATAGGTCTCTGGGATGAGTAACTATCTCTGCAGGCCCTCACCAGATGTTAAACTCTGTATAACCCATGGCAGGCTAATCCAGACAGCTCCCTGAGCCTGCCTGCATCACGTCTCCCCTGCCTGACTCTCTATCTTTCCCCACTGGCACCCTCACTTCCCTGTGTCCATAAGAGCCCATGATGTCATAAGACCTGTTTATACCTGGTTCCAACATGCATCCTTTGTCCCGATCTTGTCCATATTTTGATTGTGCCCACAGCTTTGGACAAGTGTAGACGATTGTGATCAGATCGCCCTGACAACCTCCAGAGATTGTCAGACACGTATTGTGTAGATAGATCTGTACAGTGAAACGATTTAAATGATCATTATCCCGCCCTCTAAAATGATTGACTTTGACTAATGGCATCGATATGTGTCTAAAATGTTTATTTTGAAAGAATATCTGTCAAATAATTTGCATACAGGGAGCGACCAGGATATCTGGTCACAATGCGGACACAATACTAAGTTGTCATACTTGAGTAAAAGTAAAGATACCTTAACAGAAAATGACTCAAGTAAAAGTTAAATTTACCCGGTAAAGTGCTACTTGAGTAAAGTCTAAAAGTATCTGGCTTTAAATGTACTTAAATACAGTGGTAGAAAAAGTACTCAATTGTCATAGTTGAGTAAAAGTACAAAGTAAAAGTAAATGCTATACATCAAATTCCTTATATTTAGCAAACCAGATTTTTATTAAATACGAACCAACAATCAGACATAATTTACAAAACACAGTATTTGTGAGTCCACCAGATCAGAGGCAGTAGGGATGACCAAGCGTTATATTGATAGGTGCCCTATTTCAGTTCTGCTTGAGCATTCTAAATGTAATGAGTAATTTTAGGTGTCAGGGAAAATGTACGGAGTAAAAAGTACATTATTTTCTTTAGGAATGTAGTGGAGTAAAAGTAAAAGTTCTCAAAAATATAAAAGTAAAGTACAGATACAGTAAAGT